>NW_027507789.1:220712945-220840445 GCF_037356315.1 Lithobates pipiens
GGCACTGTAGAATCATGCAAGGTAGGGGGTGAGATTTGTGTTGAAAGGGGGAATTTGGGGGGGGGGGTGGCAAAGGGGAGAAATTGTTCTAGGATTGTTCTAGGAGGGTAAATTTCCAGAGGTGTGCTAGGAGTAGTGAATTAAAGGGATTTATGTTGGGAGGTGGGATTTAGGGAGTTTGTGCTAGAAAGGGTGATATGGTAGGGGGTGGGGGGAAGATCTGTGATAGGAGCAGAGGGAAATAGGAGGGTATTCGAGGGGGGGGGGTTTCTATAAAAGGTGATTTGGTAGAGGGGGGGGGGAAGATCTGTGATAAGAGGGGAGGGAAATAGGAGGGTATTTGGGGGGGGGGGTGTTTGTGCTAGAAAAGGTGATATGGTAGAGGGGGGGGGGATCTGTGATAGGAGTGGAGGGAAATAGGAGGGTATTCGAGGGGGGTGCTAGAAAAGGTGATATGGTGGGGGGGGATCTGTGATAGGAGGGGAGGGAAATAGGAGGGTATTCGGGGGGGGGGGTGCTAGAAAAGGTGATATGGTGGGGGGGGGGGGATCTGTGATAGGAGGGGAGGGAAATAGGAGGGTATTCGGGGGGTGCTAGAAAAGGTGATATGGTGGGGGGGATCTATGATAGGAGGGGAGGGAAATAGGAGGGTATTTGGGGGGGGGGGGGTGTTTGTGCTAGAAAAGGTGATATGGTGGGGGGGGGGGATCTGTGAAAGGAGGGGGGGAAATAGGAGATTATTCGGGAGGGGGGGGGGGTTGTGCTAGAAAAGGTGATATGGTAGGGGGGGGGGGGGTCTGTGATAGGAGTGGAGGGAAATAGGAGGGTATTCAGGGGGGGGGGGGGTGCTAGAAAAGGTGATATGGTAGAGGGGCGGGGGATCTGTGATAGGAGTGGAGGGAAATAGGAGGGTATTCGGGGGGGTGCTAGAAAAGGTGATATGGTGGGGGGGGGGATCTGTGATAGGAGGGGAGGGAAATAGGAGGGTATTCGGGGGGGTGCTAGAAAAGGTGATATGGTGGGGGGATCTGTGATAGGAGGGGAGGGAAATAGGAGGGTATTCGGGGGGGTGCTAGAAAAGGTGATATGGTGGGGGGATCTGTGATAGGAGGGGAGGGAAATAGGAGGGTATTCGGAGGGGGGGTGCTAGAAAAGGTGATATGGTGGGGGGATCTGTGATAGGAGGGGAGGGAAATAGGAGGGTATTCGGGGGGGGTGCTAGAAAAGGTGATATGGTGGGGGGGGATCTGTGATAGGAGGGGAGGGAAATAGGAGGGTATTCGGGGGGGGGGGGGGTGCTAGAAAAGGTGATATGGTGGGGGGGATCTGTGATAGGACGGGAGGGAAATAGGAGGGTATTTGGGGGGGGGGTGTTTGTGCTAGAAAAGGGGATATGGTGGGGGGGGGGGGATCTGTGAAAGGAGGGGGGGAAATAGGAGATTATTCGGGAGGGGGGGTTTGTGCTAGAAAAGGTGATATGGTGGGGGGGGGGGGGGTCTGTGATAGGAGTGGAGGGAAATAGGAGGGTATTCAGGGGGGGGGGGGGGTGCTAGAAAAGGTGATATGGTAGAGGGGGGGGGGATCTGTGATAGGAGTGGAGGGAAATAGGAGGGTATTCGAGGGGGGTGCTAGAAAAGGTGATATGGTGGGGGGGGATCTGTGATAGGAGGGGAGGGAAATAGGAGGGTATTCGGGGGGGGGGGGTGCTAGAAAAGGTGATATGGTGGGGGGGGGGGGGATCTGTGATAGGAGGGGAGGGAAATAGGAGGGTATTCGGGGGGTGCTAGAAAAGGTGATATGGTGGGGGGGATCTATGATAGGAGGGGAGGGAAATAGGAGGGTATTTGGGGGGGGGGGGGTGTTTGTGCTAGAAAAGGTGATATGGTGGGGGGGGGGATCTGTGAAAGGAGGGGGGGAAATAGGAGATTATTCGGGAGGGGGGGGGGGGGTTGTGCTAGAAAAGGTGATATGGTAGGGGGGGGGGGGTCTGTGATAGGAGTGGAGGGAAATAGGAGGGTATTCAGGGGGGGGGGGGGTCTGTGATAGGAGGGGAGGGAAATAGGAGGGTATTCGGGGGGGTGCTAGAAAAGGTGATATGGTGGGGGGATCTGTGATAGGAGGGGAGGGAAATAGGAGGGTATTCGGAGGGGGGGTGCTAGAAAAGGTGATATGGTGGGGGGATCTGTGATAGGAGGGGAGGGAAATAGGAGGGTATTCGGGGGGGGTGCTAGAAAAGGTGATATGGTGGGGGGGGATCTGTGATAGGAGGGGAGGGAAATAGGAGGGTATTCGGGGGGGGTGCTAGAAAAGGTGATATGGTGGGGGGGATCTGTGATAGGACGGGAGGGAAATAGGAGGGTATTTGGGGGGGGGGGGTGTTTGTGCTAGAAAAGGTGATATGGTGGGGGGGGGGGGATCTGTGAAAGGAGGGGGGGAAATAGGAGATTATTCGGGAGGGGGGGTTTGTGCTAGAAAAGGTGATATGGTGGGGGGGGGGGGGTCTGTGATAGGAGTGGAGGGAAATAGGAGGGTATTCAGGGGGGGGGGGGGTGCTAGAAAAGGTGATATGGTAGAGGGGGGGGGATCTGTGATAGGAGTGGAGGGAAATAGGAGGGTATTCGGGGGGTGCTAGAAAAGGTGATATGGTGGGGGGGGGGATTTGTGATAGGAGGGGAGGGAAATAGGAGGGTATTCGGGGGGTGCTAGAAAAGGTGATATGGTGGGGGGGGGATCTGTGATAGGAGGGGAAGGAAATAGGAGGGTATTCGGGGGGGTGCTAGAAAAGGTGATATGGTGGGGGGGATCTGTGATAGGAGGGGAGGGAAAAAGGAGGGTATTCGGGGGGGGGGGGGGGTTATGCTGCAAAAGTTGATATCATCCCTACTAGCATAAACGTCTCCACCCCCCCACCAAACAAATTCCCCTCCTATCACAATTCCCCCCTCCCCTACCATTTCTAACACAAATCCCCCTACATCCCCTCCTATTTTCTGCCCCTCCTATCACAGATCTTTCCCCCCCTCCCCTATCACTTTTTCTAGCACAAATCCCCCCCCCCCCCCTCTTAGCACAAACCCTCTACCTCCTAAATTTCCCCTCTGAGCATATTCTAAGACGTAGAGGATTTGTGCTAGGAGGAGGGAAATTTTTTCGGAAGGGGGATTTGTACATGGGGGAATTGGAGAAAGATGGGATTTTTGAATTGGGGGGCAAAGATTTGGGCAGGGAGGGGGGATTTCAGCAGGAGGCAGAAGGGGAATTTACGCTTAGGAGGTAAACCTGCAGATTATTTCTCAATTTGTTTTGGAGGTGGTGGGGAGGGGGAGGGGGATTATGCTGACGCGTAATGCTCGTACATCTTGGATGGGGGCGCAATTTGACATCGTGGCCCTTGTCCCTGCACAGACTGCGGGTACAAACACTGCCCCCTGTGGGACAGGGCACTGGAAAAACCAACTGGAGTAAGAATTCTTCTTGAAGCATTTAAACTCAAATGATTTACTTCCTTTTTTTTTTCGTAGTTAAAAAGTTAAATCTTCGCAATGCTCTAATACACGGGGGAAGAAAAATGGTTTAATTGGAGGGTATTCGGGGGGGGGGGGGGGGTGCTAGAAAAGGTGATATGGTGGGGGGGGGGGATCTGTGATAGGAGGGGAGGGAAATAGGAGGGTATTCGGGGGGTGCTAGAAAAGGTGATATGGTGGGGGGGATCTATGATAGGAGGGGAGGGTGAGATTTGCTAGAAAGGGTGATATGGTAGGGGGGGGGGGAAGATCTGTGATAGGAGCAGATACACAGAGAGCCATACACAGCCGACGTATTATAAATATTATTTGCAAAGCAGATTATTTTGTCTTCTAGTTTTATAAAACTCAGGAACCTCGGCAGAAAACTCGCTCTTCATATGTACTAACCACGAAATAACAAATCTTGTGATATTATCACCCCGTCTGTCCTGTGAGATGTGAACGCACCACTAATCTTCCTCGTAGGTTGCAGTAGAGCTGCCGGCAGTGTCTGTAGCCATAGAACAGCCGGCCCCCGAGCAGCCGGCAGCACCAGAGACTATACCAGCAGAGGGCGACAAACCGTCCGTGGACAGTGAGAAGCCGCTGAAAGAAGCCACGCCGCGGCCTGTGCCTTTCTGGAGGAAGGTTGGAAAACATACCAGAGAATATAATTCTTCAGTCAATCGATCTTTTTTTTTAAGTTTTCCGTTTTCCCCCCAAAATTGTCTTCACAATCACTATCTGTCATGATTTAAAATGTTGCGGAACTACAAGTCCCAAGGCTGACAGTAACGAACATGATCCCAAAGGTTAGAGGCCTGGTGGGACTTGTAGATACGCAACAGGTGGAGGGCCGAAGGTTGAGCACCCATTATTTAAGGGATACGTGCTACCTTTGTGATGATAAACGATTGCTCTGCTAAACAAAGTCTCAAACTGGCGCCCCTCCAGCTGTTGCGGAACTACAAGTCCCAAGGCTGACAGTTACAAGCATGATCCCAAAGGTTAGAGGCCTGGTGGGACTTGTAAATACGCAACAGGTGGAGGGCCGCAGGCTGAGCACCCATGCTTTAAGAGATAAGTGCTACCTTTGTGATGATAAACGATTGCTCTGCTAAACAAAGTCTCAAACTGGCGCCCCTCCAGCTGTTGCGGAACTACAAGTCCCAAGGCTGACAGTTACAAGCATAATCCCAAAGGTTAGAGGCCTGGTGGGACTTGTAAATACCCAACAGGTGGAGGGCCGCAGGCTGAGCACCCATCCTTAAGAGATAAGTGCCACCTTTGTGATGATAAACGATTGCTCTGCAAAACAAAGTCTCAAACTGGCGCCCCTCCAGCTGTTGCGGAACTACAAGTCCCAAGACTGACAGTTACAAGCATAATCCCAAAGGTTAGAGGCATGATGGGACTTGTAGATACGCAACAGGTGGAGGGCCGCAGGCTGAGCACCCGTTATTTAAGGGATACGTACCACCTTTGTGATGATAAACGATTGCTCTGCTAAACAAAGTCTCAAACCGGCGCCCCTCCAGCTGTTGCGGAACTACAAGTCCCATCATGCCTCTGCCTGTGGGAGTCGTGCTTGTAACTGTCAGCCTTGCAATGCCTCATGGGACTTGTAGTTTTGCCACAGCTGAAGGGACACTAGTTTGAGACCCCCTGGTGAGACCTGCCTTTAGCTAAGTGTCACAAAGAATGTGCACAGTAACAAAAAAAAAAAAACAACAGAAAAGAGAAGCTACAGAAAAAGGCATGCCCAGAGTCACTAAGCGAATCCCATTTTGACTTCTACAGGCCGACAAGTTTTTAGAAGCATGCTTACACTATATTACCAAAAGTATTGTCTGGAGGGTTCAATATTGAGTTGGCTCCGCCCTTTGCAGCTATACCAGGTTCTACTCTTCTGGGAAGGCCGTCCACAAGGTTTAGGAGGGTGTCTATGGGAATGTTTGACCATTCTTCCTGAAGCGCATTTTGTGAGGTCAGGCACTGATGTTGGATGAGAAGGCCTGGCTCGCATTCTCCGTTCTAATTCATCCCAAAGGTGTTCTATCGGCTTGAGGTCAGGACTCAGTGCAGGCCAGTCATGTTCCTTCACCCTAAACTAGCTCATCCATGTCTTTATGGAACTTGCTTTATGCACTGGTCCAAATCATTTGGTGGAGGGGGGATTATGGTGCTTTGTGGGTTGTTTTTCAGGGGTTGGGCTTGGCTCCTTTAGTTTCAGTGAAGGGAACGCTTGGCCCCTGTACACACGGTCAGACATTCAGACAACAAAATCCGCCGGATCTTGTCCTAAACTGTTGCATACACACGGTCGGACAAAGTTGTTGGAAAATCTGATCGTAGGTAATGTGATGACGTTATTTCGTTACGACGGGACTACGTTCAGGCTAGTAGCCAATAGCTTTGGTCTAGGAATTTGATCTGAGCATGCGTGGCACTTTGTCCGATCGGGATTCCCTACACATGATCGGACAAAGTCCGATCGGATCATGTTGTCGGAAAGTTTTATAGCCCAGCCCTATTATCCGACAACATGGTCCGATCGGACATTTTCCAACGGCCCCTTCCTGATGTTGGACAAGAAGGTCTGGGTCGCAATCTCTGCTCTAATTAACCGCAATGGTGTTCTATCGGGTTGAGGTCAGGATTCTGTGCAGGCCAGTCAAGTTCCTCCACCCCAAACTCGCTCATCCATGTCTTTATGGACCTTGCTTTGTGCACTGGTGGGCAGTCATGTTGGAACCGGAAGCGGCCGTCCCCAAACTGTTCCCACAATGTTGGGAGCATGAAATTATCCAAATCGTCTTGGTATGCCGACGCCTTAAGAGTTCCCTTCACTGGAACTAAAGGGGCCAACCCCTGACAAACAACCCCCCACACCATAATCCCCCCTCCACCAAATGATTTGGACCAGTGCACAAAGCAAGGTCCATAAAGACATGGATAAGCAAGTTTGCGGTTGAGGAAATTGACTGGCCTCCACAGAGTCCTGACCTCAACCCAATAGAACACCATTGCGATTAATTAGAGCAGAGACTGCAAGCCAGGCCTTCTCATCCAACATCAGTGCCTGACCTCACAAATGCTCTTCTGGAAGAATGGTCAAACATTCCCATAGACACCCTCCTAAACCTTGTGGACGGCCTTCCCAGAAGAGTTGAAGCTGTTATAGCTGCAAAGGGCCAACTCAATACTGAACCCTACGGACTAAGACTGGGATGCCATTAAAGTTCATGTGCGTGTAAAGGCAGGCGTCCCAATACTTTTGGTAATATAGTGTATATATGTGCACAAACCGTTTTTTTTTTTTTGTTTTTTTTTTTTACGTGTGCTTATTCTTTAAATATTGATCTTCAGAGAACTCCAGTCAAGAGTAAAATGACCAATTTGCCTGTACAGTGTCAGGTTATGGACACGTTGCATTCCAAGTTTCTGTTTGTAAGCTGCAGAAGTACAGTACCTGCAGTGACGATCGCCCGCCAGCCGCTGCGAGGCAGCTCCTAGTCAAGGTATGATGATTGAAATCGCATCGTTTGCAGTGGAGAGTTGTCCAGATTGCTCAGGAGTCAGATGATGTTGGAGACAACAATCCATTCAAATGTCACTCTAAAACAAAAATAAGACAGCAATCAGATTGCCATTGTACTTACAGTGCATTGAAAAGTATTCATACCCCTTGAAATTTTCCACATGTTGTCATGTTACAACCAAAAATCATAAATGTATTTTATTGGGATTTTATGTGATAGACCAACACAAAGTGTCACATAATTGTGAAGTGGAAGGAAAATGATAAAGGGTTTTAAAAAAAAAAATATGTGCAAAGTGTGGGGTACATTTGTATTCAGCCCCCTTTACTCTGATACCCCCTAACTAAAATCTAGTGGAACCAATTGCCTTCAGAAATCACCTAACTAGTAAATAGAGTCCACCTGTGTGTAATTTAATCTCAGTATAATTACAGCTCTTCTGTGAAGCCCTCAGAGGTTTGTTAGAGAACCTTAGTGAACAAACAGCATCATGAAGGCCAAGGAACACACCAGACAGGTCAGGGATAAAGTTGTGGAGAAGTATAAAGCAGGGTTAGGTTATAAAAAAAATAATCTCCCAAGCTTTGAACATCTCACGGAGCTCTGTTCAATCCATCATCTGAAAATGGAAAGAGTATGGGCACAACTGCAAACTTACCAAGACATGGGCGTCCACCTAAACTGACCGTGCCGGGCAAGGAGAGCATTCATCAGAGAAGAGCCAAGAGGTCCATGGTAACTCTGGAGGAGCTGCAGAGATCCACAGCTCAGGGGGAGAATCTGTCCACAGGACAACTATTAGTCGTCTCTCCACAAATCTGCCCTTTATGGAAGAGTGACAAGAAGAAAGACATTGGAGAAAGAAAGTCATAAGAAGTCCTGTTTGTAGTTTGTGAGAAGCCATGTGGGGGAGGGGAAGCAAACATGTGGAAGAAGGTGATATGGTCAGATGAGACCAAAAATTAGTTTTTTGGACTAAAAGCAAAACGCTATGTGTGGCGGAAAACTAACACTGCCCATCCCCCTGAACACACCATCCCCACCGTGAGACATGGTGGTGGCAGCATCATGTGGTGGGGATGGTTTTCTTCAGCAGGGACAGCGAAGCTGGTCAGACATGATGGAAAGATGGATGGAGACAAATACAGGACAATCTTAGAACAAAACCTGTGTCTGAAAAAGACTTGAGACCGGGGTGGAGGTTCACCTTCCAGCAGGACAATGACCCGAAACATCCAGCCAGAGCTACAATGGAATGGTTTACATCAAAGCATATTCATGTGTTAGAATGGCCCAGTCACAGTCCAGACCTAAATCCAACTGAGAATCTGTGGCAAGACTTGAAAATTACTGTTCACAGACGCTCTCCATCCAATCTGACAGAGCTTGAGCTAAAACCATTTAACATTTTCCTTCCACTTCGCAATTATGTGCCACTTTGTGTTGGTCTATCACAGCCTTTTTTCAACCATGGGTGCCTTGAGGTTTTATGAGGGGTGCCTTGGCAAAATGCCTAATAATTGTATACAAGCCGGCGTGTGGATGAAGGCTGCCTTTTATGAACACTAGGTTACAGGTTTTCATTGTGCATCATTAGAACCTTCTAGCTGCTGCCGTCCCAACGACCAATGGCGTCATCAGTTGAAAAGGAGGATGTCAGTTGCCTGCATAGCATCCTTATTTAAACCCTCTCCATCAGTGGTGGGGTCACATTAGCTGAGTGATGGAGAAACATTGGAATACTAGTCAGTTTACAAAAGCGTATTTGCTTTGGAGGAATAAATCACCCCTAACGTTGGGTGTCCTACTTGGACTTGTGGATATCATATTGTTAGTTTATTTTTATATTTTAGAATGGGGTGACTCGATACGATCCATAATTTTTAAAGGGTGCATCGAGATTGTCCATCATTTTTAAGGGATGTCTCGAGATTGTCCAC
Organism: Lithobates pipiens; assembly: GCF_037356315.1. Lineage (NCBI taxonomy): Eukaryota > Metazoa > Chordata > Amphibia > Anura > Ranidae > Lithobates > Lithobates pipiens. Next base: position 220,721,934 of record NW_027507789.1, read on the forward strand.
CTTTTTTAAAGGGTGCATTGAGATTGTCCATCATTTTTAAAGGGTGCATCGAGATTGTCCACCTTTTTTAGAGGGTGCATCGAGATTGTCCACCTTTTTTAAAGGGTGCATTGAGATTGTCCATCATTTTTAAGGGATGTCTCGAGATTGTCCACCTTTTTTAAAGGGTGCATCGTGATTATCCATCATTTTTAAAGAGTGCATCGAGATTGTCCATCGTTTTTATGCCTCGAGATTGGTTGAGAAACACTGGTCTATCACATAAAATCCCAATAAAATGCATTTACATTTTTGGCTGAAATATGACAAAATGCGGAAAATCTCAAGAGTTATGAATACTTTTTCAAGGCACTGTATAGTGAGTACCTTGCCTGGAGTTCTCCTTTAAGGTCCTCTTGCTCTGACCTGGTTCCTCTCTCCCCCTAAAAAAAAAAATGGTTATTAGGTGACGGGACTGAAAGGCTTTTTATCTCCCAAAAATTCTAAATCATAACGTGATCCTGTTACATAACTCTTCATTTTAAATGATCGAACGCCTCGTACTCAAAGCAGACAACTAAATACTATTTCTCTCTTCAGTCTTTTAAAGGAGAGCCCCAACCTGTAAAGGCCCAGGAGAGTGTAAGTTACTTTCCACCGTAATAGCTTTCAATTACTTTGATTAAGGGAGACCTTAGTTCTTCAAAATGGATGTTCCAGTATATAAAAATGATATTGTTAAATATGTAAAAATATATCCATACCTAGAATTTTGTACGTAGGAGCACAATCCACCACCTCCAAAGAGGATGATTTTATATACATGCATTCCCTGTCTATATACGAATATAATTATAGAATGAAGTTAAATATAAATTAAATCAGCGGTCTCCAAACTGCAGCCCCGGAGGGCGGGACACTCCCAGTCACCTCAGGGATCAGGCAATATCCTGCCTGCTTAAACCACAGATGGGGCACTATTCCTCCCACTGACACCAATGATGAGGCACTATTCCTCCCACTGACACCAGTGATGAGGGCACTATTCCTCCCACTGACACCAGTGATGGGGCACTATTCCTCCCACTGACACCAGTGATGAGGGCACTATTCCTCCCACTGACACCAGTGATGGGGCACTATTCCTCCCACTGACACCAGTGATGTGGGCACTATTCCTCCCACTGATACCAATGATGTGGGCACTATTCCTCCCACTGACACCAATGATGGGGCACTATTCCTCCCACTGACACCAATGATGTGGGCACTATTCCTCCCACTGACACCAGTGATGTGGGCACTATTCCTCCCACTGACACCAATGATGGGGCACTATTCCTCCCACTGACACCAATGATGGGGCACTATTCCTCCTACTGACACCAATGATGGGGCACTATTCCTCCCACTGACACCAATGATGTGGGCACTATTCCTCCCACTGATACCAATGATGGGGCACTATTCCTCCCATTGATACCAATGATGGGACACTATTCCTCCTACCGACACCAATGATGGGGGCACTATTTCTCCCACTGATACCAATGACTGGGCATTATTCCTCCCACCGACACCAGTGATGGGGCACTATTCCTCCTACTGACACCAATGATGGGGCACTATTCCTCCCACTGACACCAATGATGTGTGCACTATTCCTCCCACTGATACCAATGATGGGGCACTATTCCGCCCATTGATACCAATGATGGGACACTATTCCTCCTACCGACACCAATGATGGGGGCACTATTTCTCCCACTGATACCAATGACTGGGCATTATTCCTCCCACCAACACCAATGATGGGGCACTAGTACTCTCACTAACACTAAAGATAGGGCATTGTTTTTACTCCATCTGGATTCCAGGGCATCTTCTGCTCACACTGGCCAGGTTCCGGCCCCTCTAAAGTCTGAAGGACAGTAAATTGGCCCCTTGTTTGGAGAACCCAGAATTAGATGATATAATTAAGTATATATATAAGTGAGTATGTTCTCACTACAAGATCAGAAGAAGACAACATTTGAGACACAATAGTGGCCCACCAAAGGACCTCACCGACCCACAGAACTTAGTCATAACTGCCAATTTTGGGCAAAGTTGGCAGGATCAGGTGACTACCATTCATCGTATGTGTGTAGGTAGGTGTGTGATCTTTTCATTTTGATTGGCACAAGAATACAAAAACTAATACATTCTAAAAGAGAGACTCCTAAATGTTTTTGAATGTCACATGTCTGTGTCCCTTTAACAGCCACTAACATTCGGTCTCTGTCATAGGTTGCGGTAGAGCAGCCTGTTGTGTCTGTGTCTCTTAACACCGAAAAATCGGTCCCGGCGCAGATAGTGGCTCCGGATGTACAAGCTGATGCGGTTATAGAGCCGCCGGAGAACGAGAAGCCGGTGAAAGAAGTCACTTCACGGAATGTTCCCTTCTGGAGGAAGGTTGGCCCTTCGGTCTCTCCTGTATTTTCCTTATCTATTGTTGGTCACACAATTACTGGACTTCAATCTTTCAGCTCCGACTGTCCTTCCTTTACTGTCACGCCACTTCCTGGTCTATTTTGTAATTCCTTCCCTTTTCAACCACGTAATGCATATATATGCAGTGCAGGAAAGGTGAGCTTTAATGCTCAGCCGATGCACACGTTTCCATGGGTCCTTGAGGTTGTGTGCTGGAAGCGTGGCCACAGCACATCGAATGAGCTGTCACCGACTGTCATCGGAAGCCAACAGGACGGACTCCCAATGAGGTGACTGCATGTCACGCGTTGCCTCTCAGGTATTAAAGCCCACTTAAAGAGCCACTGGAAGATGGTGTGAAGGGGTTAAAAACATTTTTGAATAATGTGCACCACTACCGATTTGCATAAACCGCACCAAACCTGGGAGCCAGGGCCTTAAATTGGCTCTGTCTGACCCAAAATGGCTGACAGAGTCACATGGAACAGCAGCATCCAACCGGATAGCTATCTTAGTGACCCAGGAAACCATAGAGTTACTCCATTCCTCTTGGCTTCCTCTCCAGCTGCAAAGTCGCTGTGGGTGATCGCCACCTGCAGTGCAGAAAGTAAACTGCACCTACCTACAAGCTGCAGTCATTTTCATTTTCCAAGCTCGTTTTTATTATATTTTGACTTGTCAGCAATATACTTTCTATCCTAGGGCGACAACATTCACTATAACACCCCTCGCATTTTTATAAATATTTTCTTCTCTCTTTTCATGTGACAACACTGAAGAAATGACACTTGTCTACAATGTAAAGTAGTGAGTGTACAGCTTGTATAACGGTGTAAATTTGCTGTCCCCTCAAAATAACTCAACACACAGCCATTAATGTCTAAACCGCTGGCAACAAAAGTCAGTACACCCCTAAGTGAAAATGTCCAAATTGGGCCCAATTAGCCATTTTCTCCTCCTCGGGGTGTCATGTGACTCTTTAGTGTTACAAGGTCTCAGGTGTGAATGGGGAGCAGGTGTGTTAAATTTGGTGTTATCGCTCTCACTCTCTCATACTGGTCACTGGAAGTTCATCATGGCACCTCATGGCAAAGAACTCTCTGAGGATCTGAAAAAAAAATGTTGCTCTACATAAAGATGGCCTAGGCTATAAGAAGATTGCCAAGACCCTGAAACTGAGCTGCAGCACGGTGGCCAGGACCATACAGCGGTATAACAGGACAGGTTCCACTCAGAACAGGCCTCGCCATGGTCCACCAAAGAAGTTGAGGTCATGTGCTCAGCATCATATCCAGAGGTTGTCTTTGGGAAATAGATGTATGAGTGCTGCCAGCATTGCTGCAGAGGTTGTAGGGGTGGGGGGTCAGCCTGTCAGTGCTCAGACTATATGCCGCACACTGCATCAAATTGGTCTGCATGGCTGTCATCCCAGAAGGAAGCCTCTTCTAAAGATGAAACACAAGAAAGACCACAAACAGTTTGCTGAAGACAAGCAGACTAAGGAGATGGATTACTGGAACCATGTCCTGTGGTCTGATGAGACCAAGATAAACGTATTTGGTGTCAGATGGTGACAAGCGTGTGTGGGGGCAACCAGGTGAGGAGGACAAAGACAAGTGTGTCTTGTCTACAGTCAGGCATGGTGGTGGGAGTGTCATGGTCTGGGGCTGCATGAGTGCTGCCAGCACTGGGGGGCTACAGATCATTGAGGGGACCATGAATGCCAACATGTACTGTGACATACTGAAGCAGAGCATGATCCCCTCCCTTCAGAGACTGGACCGCAGGGCAGTATTCCAACATGATAACCACCCCAAACACACCTCCAACACCACCACTGCCCTGCTAAAGAAGCTGAGGGTAAAGGTGATGGACTGGCCAAGCATGTCTCCAGACCTAAACCCTATTGAGCATCTGTGGGACATCCTCAAACGGAAGGTGGAGGAGGGGAAGATCTCCAACATCCACCAGCTCTGTGATGTCATCATGGAGGAGGGGAAGAGAACTCCAGTGGTGACCTGTGAAGCTCTGGTGACCTCCATGCCCAAGAGGGTGAAGGCAGTGCTGGAAAATAATAGTGGCCACACAGAATATTGACACTTTGGGCCCAATTTGGACATTTTCACTTAGGGGTGTACTGACTTTTGTTGCCAGCGGTTTAGACATTAATGGCTGTGTGTTGAGTTATTTTGAGGGGACGGCAAATTTACACTGTTATACAAGCTGTACACTCACTACTTTACATTGTAGACAAGTGTCATTTCTTCAGTGTTGTCACATGAAAAGATAGAGGAAAAGATGTAAAATGAAAAGTTACAAAAATGTGAGGGGTGTACTCACTTTTGTGAGATAATATACGTCCTCTTCTCTCCCCTCCTATTACATGGGGCGGGGTGATGTATAGTTTCAGAAGTTAGATTGAAAGGAAGATCACATTGAAAAAGAAAACAAATGGAGTCACCACATCTAAAGCCTGATCTGCAATATATGACATTTTGGATACATTGTATTCCGTCTCTTCCTCTATCCACTTCCTGCGCTTTCAAAACCTTTCTCCTCCATTGTCGGTGATGATGCTAACCAACTAACACTCATTCTCTCTCTAGTCTTTTAAAGTGGACCCCCCACCTCCTAAGGCCCCGGAAAATGTAAGTAGGCATGCTAAAATATCACTCCAATATGGGTGATAAAATAATTAATTATATACTATATCTACTTATCACAAATTACTAGGCCGGGTTCGCGTATGCGGTTTGCCATCCGGGATACGGTGTGTTTCTGTTCACCAGTTCAGTTCAAGTGCGATTCAGGTGCGCATTTGTGCCTGAATTGGCACCTAAACCTGACCCCGAAAATGCACAGGATCCTTTTTGAAACTGCATCGCAGCCGCCCCGGACATGTGTGAGCCCGGCTCCATTGAGAGCCTGTCACATTAACATGTCATGCAAATTGGATGCAGTTTAAAACGCATCCAATTTGCAATATTTGTGAACCTAGCCGTAATGTCAATACAATTGTCCTATCCACCTTGTGTAATGCCGTTAAAGACTGCTTAAAACCCAACATTATTTTGGGCATATCAGGCAGTGTTAGGGCTTCTGTCAGTTCTTTATTGGTGTCCCCCACTGGGATTTCACCACACTTCAATTAGGACAGGAAGAGAAATAAATATGTTGTGTTTGGTTAGGTAAGTCAAAAGTTTTCTGTTTTATAGTGTGTGTGTACCGGGGCGGATCCAGAGTCTAGTCTCGGGAGGGGCACTGCAAGAAATTTTTGCGGGCAATTTGTAAGGGCAAGGGCTTGTGTTTTGGCGCTTCAATCATCCGGGCACCATGGTTGTTATGGTGTCAGGATTAGTGATGGACGAACTTCCGACGGGACGTTTCGCGAACGCGGCCGATAGTTCGCGAACCGTAACATTCGCGGTGGGCCCCATTGACTTCAATGGGAGGCGAACTTTGCAAACCTACAGGTCAAATTTGCAGCCACAAAATAATTATTAGCTGTGCAAACATAGTCCCACCACATGGCCAATGACATAACACATGTATGAGGTGAATCTGGGATCGACAACTACAAGCATTCTTTTTTTATATGGGAAATTCTGACAATTCAGGACTCTTGAGACAATGAAGGCGAGGGAAGGTCAGGGTAGGCAAAGAAGAGGGTGCAGGAGATGATCACCAGCACCGTGATATACAGCACTGACACCTGCACCGTGACAGAGTGCACTGACACCAGCACCATGATAGAGAGCACTGACAGCAGCACTGATACCAGCAACTTGCTGCTGGGCCCCAAAAATATGACACCGCTCAACCTCTTCAAACAGGAGGGTACGGGCATATAGTACGGTGTGCTTTTTAGATTGTGATTAGCAGACTGTACCTCACTCAACCCTATATACTGTAGTACACTATACCTTACCAGTCCTTATAAGGACCTTTGTGGAACTAGTAGGTTGTGATTAGCAGACTGTACCTCAGTCCCTATACTGATAAAGGACTGCTGCAGAATTGGGCAGCAGTAGTGCACCTCAACCCTATATATTGTGGACCTATACCAGTCCTTAAGGATTAGCAGACTGTACCTCACTCAACCCTATATACTCTAGTACGCTATACCTTACCGGTCCTTAGAAGGACCTTTGTGCAACTAGTAGGTTGTGATTAGCAGACTGTACCTCAGTCCCTATACTCATAAAGGACTGCTGCAGAATAGGGCAGCAGTCAGCAGTAGTGCACCTGAACCATATATATATTGTGGACCTATACCAGTCCTTAAGGAATAGCAGACTATACCTCACTCAACCCTATGTACTGTAGTACCCTATACCTTACCAGTCCTTATAAGGACCTTTGTGGAACTAGTAGGTTGTGAATGATTAGCAGACTGTACCTCAGTCCCTATACTGATAAAAGACTACTGCAGCAGAAGGGCAGCAGTCAAGTATAATTTTCTTTCTATATTTGGAAGAAAGAATATTATACGTGTACAAGCCTATTACCATACCAGTCCTGAAAATAACCTTTGTGGACCTAATAGTAACAGCTACTGATTAAACTGACTGTCCCTCACTGGCTCACACACAGCTTCCTGCCTGTCCCTATTTAAACTGACAAAACACAGGCTGCTGGAGCAATAACTTGAATAGCACTTTTGTGGACCTGATAGTAACAGCTAATGATTAAACTGACTGTCCCTGCAGCACACAGCGTCCTGTCCCTCTCTCTACACTGACAAGAGACAGGCTGCTGCAACAATCAGTAGCACAGCAGTGCCTCAAACCTATATCCTGAACTACACCTAACACCTATACCAGTCCTGAAAAGAACTTTTGTGGACCAAATAGCTAGCGATTTGGGTCACTGCAGTCTCTCCCTGCTCCACACAGCAACCTCTCCCTATAGTGACAGAAGAAAGAATGTAAAATGCCTGCCGGATCGGGTGTATTTATAAGTTAGGGGGAATGTCCAAGTGTCCATGTGCTGTAATGTCTCAATTGGCTGTCCTGTACCCCATGATGGATGTGTCATCATAGGTCAAAGTTCTTTTACACAGTAAACACGGAAGTCCGCCGGGCGAACAGTTCGGCCATCCCTAGTCAGGATGATTGAAGCGCATTATGTCTATTATTACATTGTAATATAAAATGAAATAGTTCAACTCACCATAATGCAGAATCAGTGGGAGTCCCGAGCGTGTCACTTGCCACCAGATGTGGATTGTCACTTGCCAGTGGATGTGCCCCCGGTGATGGCGGGCAGTGAAAGATGATGGAATCTCTCTGCTGCTCGCGCCTGCACAGTGATGGAGGTGTTTTGGCAGAAGCTGAGCTGCGGTGATGCAGGGCAGGTGGTGGGAGATGTCAGAAAGCCGCTACCCATCAGAATAGGCAACCAAAAGTGATGTTGCATTGCGGCCATTTTGGTACACCCGCACTTGTCCGCAGTAAGCCTAGAGTTAGAAGTCGGCAAGCAGACATTTTTATACACCCTCCGGAGCCTTGCTTTTCAACAGTTATTTTAGTTAGTACAAAGAAAGTGTTTATTTATTTGAGAAGACTTCACAGTTACAAATTATAAACAGTAGGCAGTACATTCAGATGGACAATATGCGGGAGAAAAGGGTAGGGCAGAGGGAGAGAATACAGTTCAACAGTTTACTGTTAAAAATAACTGTGAAAAGCAAGACTTTGGTGGGTGTATAAAGATGTCTGCCTGCAGACTTATAACTCTAGGCTTACTGTGGACAAGTGCGGGAGTACCAAGATGGCCACGATGCAATGTCACTTCGGTTGCATTATCAGATGGGTAGCGGCTTCCTGACAACACCTGCCTGCTCGCTCAGTCACACGCCCGCCCGCCGGCATGATTGCTCACTCACTGGCCTTCTCACCAGATTGCCTGTCCGCTCACTCACCCGCTGGCCTGCTCAGTCACCCGCCGGCTCACCCACTCATTATTTTCTTGGGGGGAGCAATATATATATATATTATAAAATGTAAAATATATATAAAATGACATATTTTGGAGCACTAAGAATGCAAAAACTGCTTCTCTTTAAAGGAGCACCTGTCATAATAAAACTATACCAGATTTTAGTGCGGATTTGCTTTTGGGGGGTTCTCTGGCTGCATGCTTGATCCAGGCCCATGACTCGGCATGTGGGGTAGGCAGGGTGTAGATGTTCAGCAGCTCCATCCAAGATGGTATTCAGAAAATAGGATCAGATATTCCAAGCAGAAATGTGCCCCCTGGAAAATATTTTCAAGTGGTAACAGTTATATATTTGCAAACTTTGGCCTTTCAGATTTTGAGTAACACCGACTCATAATTGATATAACTAACACTATTGCTTTATTCCCATCAGTCCCCACCAGAGGAACCAGTGACCATCCAACTAACCGAGACTGTAAGTGACCCTATTAACCTTGGCTGAACCCTACATAGCAGCTATTGTGTTTCTGTTTTATAGGGATGGGCTGAACGCCCCCTGGTTCGGTTCGGACCAAAACATGCGAACAGGCAAAAAATTTGTGCGAACCCCATTAAAGTCTATGGAACACGAACATGGAAAATCAAAAGTGCTAATTTTAAAGGCTTATATGCAAGCTACTGCCATAAAAAGTGTATGGGGATCCGGGTACTGCCCCAGGGGACATGTATCAATACAAAAAAAAGTTTTTATCAGTGATTTTAGTAACGCTTAAAGAGAAACAATATAAATTAAATATTCATTTAAATATCATGTCGGGGGGTCTGCCTGTAAAGTGGTGCATCTGTGTGATGTGTTTTACAGTTCCACAGCAAATCACATTTCTAAAGGAAAAAAATGTAATTTAAAATCGCTTGCGGCTGTAATGTGTTGCCGTCTCCCGACAATATACATAAAAATCAGGGGGAAAAAAATCAGCATGTCTTCAGGTCTGGTATGGATTTTAAGGTGAACTCCACGCCAAAATAAAAATATCCAAGCATGCAGCCTGGAGGACAGGAGCACCCCCTACGAACCATACTAAGCCACATGCCTCAACATGGGGAGGGTGCTTTGGGGTCCCCCCCCAAGCACCTCATCCCCACAACCTTGGCCCGGTGGTTGTGGGGGTCTACGGATGGGGGGGACTTATCAGAATCTGGAAGCGCGCTTTAATAAAGGAGGCCCCCAGATCCCACCCCTCCCCCATGTGAATGGGTATGGGGTACTATACGAACACTTACGTGTGACTCGAACATCGAGACCATCCCCACTGATTTAGCATATATGTAGGTCGATAATCCACCTGTTGCAATTAAGATATGGATTTTTATATATATATATATATATATATATATATATATATATTATATGATAGAGTGGAGAGAATAGGTACCACACTCTTTGGCAGAGCAATTCCTGGGCGCATCATAGAAGAAAAGTCACATCCTGTCAGAAACCATGAATCAGACTGAGACAGAAGTACAGTTAAATCTCAAACAGAGTAAATGTAGTCAAAACATGAGTTCCGGAACGGATAGTCAGACAAGCCAAAATGTCAGGGAACCAGAGATGAGTGTAGTAGAACAGCAAGCATCTGGAGCCAGAAGGGATGTCAGCCACGCAAGTCTTTAAAGCGGAGGTCCACCCTAAAGTGGACCTTCCGCTCATTGGATTCCTCCCCCCTCCGGCGCCACAATTGGCACCTTTCAGGGGGGAGGGGGGTGCAGATACCTGTACAGTACAGGTATCTGCACCCACTTCCGGGATAGCTCTCTGCGGAAAGGGGCGTAGATTACGCCCCTTTCCGAAAGTCCCCCGCTGCCTGCTGGGAAACACACAGATCCCAGAGGCAGCGGGTCCATCCTTATTGCGCAGCGCGACTCGCGCATGCGCAGTAGGGAACCGGGAAATGAAGCCGAAAGGCTCCACTTCCTGATTCCCATACCCAAGATGGTGGCGGCAGCACCCGAGAGACGATCTAGAGATCGGCTTCGGGTGCCGACATCGCGGGCGCGCTGGACAGGTAAGTGTCACTATTTAAAAGTCAGCAGCTGCAGTATTTGTAGCTGCTGTCTTTTTTAAAAAAAAATGCGGACTCCCGCTTTAACAGGAACACAGGAGAGCATCTCTAGAGATGTGACCAAGGCGAAGGCAGAGATCATCTGGGCTGGAAGGCTTAACTAGGCAGGACTGACGAGCAGGATATCATCAACAGGTGAGTCACTGTGGAGAGATAGGAGCTGGCAATTAGCCGACAGCTGAGTGGCCAGCTCAGAGAAGGAAGGATTGAGCCCACCCCTGACACATCCAAAGATAAAGCCATAAGCACTCATCAGGACTTAACAAAAGTTTGGCTACATTGTTATTATTTCAATCCAAAAGGAGGTTTTGCTAAAGGACCTTGACCCAATGCTAGCTGGGACCAACCAACCAACAAATTCAGATCCATGTGGAGTTTTTCCTTGCTTTTCCCGTATTGCTACACTGTCCCTGGTTTGGAACAAAGTCCCTCTGTCCCTCTTTCCCCCTCATTTGTCCCTCATTTTGGTCTGATCTATATAGTTGTTTATAAAATGCACTATTTATCTTTCAAAAAGTGTTTCCCAGCGCTAAAAATTTCAACCAATTTCTAAATTGCGACATTTGCCAATTTCAAAGGCCAATATAAAGGAAGAGTAGTGGTAAAAGAAAGCACTTATGGATTTAACTAATATTTTTTTTTTTTTTTGAATTCCCCTTTAAGGGGGCTTGTCCTATGTCTACATACTTTTGTTGCCATCTTAAAAGGTTGGGAGATATGCTTTCCTGAGAGCTTGCTGAAAAGTTCTCCAGCACACAGCAAAGGTTACTAACCCTCTCCAGCAGAGCTCAGATCTCCACCTAGACATGTGCAATTTTTGGTTATTCTGAGATTCGGATGTATCAAAATAGTAAGGAATTTTGTTGAAATTTGTTTTGTTTTGTTTTTTCGTTTTATAACAAATTCCAAATTTTCTGAAAAATTTGAATTCGGATCGGTCCAAAAAATTATCAACCAATTCGAACTGTGTGTGAAGAATTGCTGGTTGTCAAGGAGCAGGCTGGGAAGCCGACCGCCACGTCCTTAACAACCAATGACTTATCAGCTGTCAGCAGGCTTCCCATTCTGAAAAGTAAACAAAACAGTGCCGGTGTCTTATCATATAGTGTCCCCCATCACATAGCGTCCGCTGTGTACTGCGCATGCGCAGTATACAGCAGCACAGATTCCGAAAATAGCCGAGGATGAACTGAGTCCAGGTTCTAGCCCCACCATCCAAGTGGACATAGAGTAGGAATAAAAAAGAGCCGAGCGCAGCGAGGCCGAGCCCGAAGCATAGCGAGCGAAGCTCGCCCACGAGGGGCCGTCTAATTTTCACAACCCTATGTCCGCTTGGATGGTGGGGCTACCATCTCCACTCACGGCGCAGTTCACCTTCCGAAAATTTACGAAGCTTCTTCTGCCCCGTACTGCGCTATATGATGGCCGGACTAAATATGCCAGAACACCGGCAATAGAAAAGTCAGAAGAAAAACAGTGTGGAGTCCCCCCTAATCCATACCAGGTTCTTTCGGGTCAGGTATGGAATCTAGGGGGAACCCCACACAAAAAAAAAAAAAAAAGGCACCATATTTCTGTCCCCCTCTCCACCCTAAAGCACCTTGTCCCCATGATGAAGGGGACAAGGGCCTCGTCCCCACAACCCTGGGCTGTGGAGGGTAGCGGGCTTATTGGAATCTGACAAGGGGACCCCCAGATCCCGCCCCCTCCCCCAAGTGAATGATTATAGGGTATATCCCCCACATGTAGATCCATCGTCAAACCACACCACCCGCCGCACCACTGGACCCGGGGGAAAAAAAAAACGAAGCAAATAAAAATAAATAAAAAAAACCTCCGACCTCTTTGAAGGCTATCTTAGGTCCTAATGAAGGCAGTATTTTCTGACCCCTGAAATGCATTGGAAATATTTTCGATTGTCTCCAACTTAAATAAAGTTGTATCTGGAACTTTCAGCAGGGATGTGATGCTTCAAGTCACATTTTTCTTAAATGACACTGCAAAGGCAAGGAGACTGTGGAGATCCTTTGGGGTGTAGAAGGCATCTGCCTGGGAACCAGCTCACCTACATGAACATCATTAAGATAGTATAGGATTACCAATAGGATGACCTCACCGGTCCGGTACTATTTTTCCACTTTCCTTAATGGACCTCTGTTGGCTGGAATAACAAATTTTTCCATTCCAGGACTACTTCTTCAGGAAGACCTCACTAAGGATTGCCCTAAGTTTTGAAACGTAAACAATGACCGAAAATAACCTTGCTTGTCCTTTTAGTCTTCTGCAGAGCCAGATTCCCAGTCAGCCAAAGCAGACAGCGGGGCCAAGACCAGCCCAGTCACAGAGGGCAAATCTCAGCAGGGGAAAAAGGCAGACGAGGGCAAAAACTCCAAACCCAAAATCATGATGTTCTTCAAACAGCTGGTAAGATACAATGTCACCTCCTTATCGTTCTGGTCCAATATCTCTATGCACATTTATTCTTAGTCATTTTGGATAGAGGAGGGGAGAGGTTGGAACCTCTGGCAGATCTCATTGTATGTCCATTGAGCAGAGTGCCCTTCACTTCCTGTCTGGGTGACCACCTATAATCAGACATCAGTAAACACCTGACAGAGGTTCTAACCCTTCCAGAATCCTCGCAAGTCTTGAGATCACATCAGCATGTCCATTGTTAGCAGATAAGAACTGCAGCACAACTGATTGGCCATACATGAACTGTACAAGGCTGATGCCAAGTCAAAATCAGGTACTTACGCTGGTTGTATTTCAATGAGCAGAGCTCACCGATTGGTCAATTCAACAGGAACTGATGTTTCTTTCTGCAAAACCATTAAGACCATAATGTTTGCTAACTTGCATTTTACCTTTTTCTCTAACCTTCCTTTACTCCTGTAAAATTAACAGCTGAAACACTTGTCTGTTATTGTAGTCAGTGATGGGTGACCCAAATAATGGCACGTCAGAGGAGGTTGACGGCAAACTCTCACCTGTAAGTTGACAGAGACTCTGGTGTGATTCAGTTTGGTGGTGGGAACCTCACTCTTTTCTATAAACACGTGTACAATAAGGCCGCGTACACACGGGCGGATTGTCTGTCCAACTTAGTCCGCTGAACCGTGTTTCAGCGGACAATCCGCTCGTGTGTGGGCTTCAGCGGACTTTTTCAGCGGACAGTCCGACGGACTTTGTCTTTCGGAATTTCCGTAATTTTGTCCGCTGAAACTTGGTTTTGTCCGTCCAAACTTGGTTTCAGCGGACAGTCCGCTCGTGTGTAGGAAAGTTGGACGAACTAAGTATGGCGCATGCTCAGAAAGGGTTTACACGGCCGAAGGTTGCATTGCACTGTATTGGACGTCGTTTTTCTAGTCCCGTCGTACGTGCTGTACACGTCATCGCGCACGTTTTCAGCGGACTGTCTGCTCATCGTGTGTGGTCAAGTCCGTTCATTCAAAAGTTGAACGGACTGTCTGTCGGATTGTCTGACGAACTTAGTTGGGCAGACAATCCGCCCGTGTGTACGTGGCCTAAGAATAAAACTTTACTACAATGTTTGAATGTAACTCCAATAAAAATTCATAGCCAGCACAGGAAGGAGCAGGTCAACTAATGCGTTTCAAGACAGACTCTTACCCATAGCCAGGCAAGGTAAGCCAAGACCCAGCTCCTTCCCTACATTAGGCTAGGTAAGCCATAACCAGACTCCTTCAGTGCTTTAAGATGGTAAGCAAACACCTGACTCCTTTACTGCTTCAAGCTAGGTAAGCCAACATCCAACTCTTTCACGTTTTAATCTAGGTAAGCCAACACCCAACTCCATTATTGCTTCAATCTAGGTAAGCCAACACCCAACTCCTTCTCCGCTTGAAGCTAGGTGAGCCAACACCCAACTCCTATAATGCTTAAAGCTAGGTAATCCATAATCAGACTCCTTCAGTGCTTTAAGCAAGGTAAGCCAACACACGGCTCCTTCACCACTTCAAGTTAGGTAAGTCACCCTCAGGATTGTTTATTACCTTAGGCTAGGTAAGCCAACATCTATCTCCTTTACCACTTCAGGCTTGGTAAGTCAACATCTTGCTCCTTCACCATTTCAAACTAGGTAAGCCAGTACCAGACTCCCTCACTGCTTTAGGCTAGGTAAGCCAATTCCCGAGTTCCTTCACCGCTTGAAGCTAGGTAAGCCAATGCCATATTCCTTTATTGCTTCAAGCTAGGAAAGCCAACACCCAACTCCTTCTCTCTTTGAAGATAGGTAAGCCAATACCCAACTCCTTCTCTCTTTGAAGATAGGTAAGCCAATACCCAACTCCTTTATTACTTCAGGCTAGGTAAGCCAGCACTCAACTTCTTCACCGCTTGAAGGTAGGTAAGCCATAACCAGACTCCTTCAGCACTTTAAGCTAGGTAAGCCAACACCCGGTTCCTTTACCACTTCAAGCTAGGTAAAGCCATCCTCAAATCATTTACTGCCTTAAGCTAGCTAAGCCAACGTCCATCTTCTTCACCACTTCAGGCTCGGTAAGTCAACATCTTGCTCCTTCATCATTTCAAGCTAGGTAAGCCAGTTCCAGACTCTTTCACTGCTTTAAGCTAGGTAAGACAGCATCAGACTCCCTTACCCCTTTAAGCCAGATAAGCCAACACTAGCTCCCTCACCATTTCAAGCTAGGTAAGCTAGTGCCAGACCCCTTCACCGCCTCAGACTGGGTAAGCCAATGCCCATCTCCTTCACCACTTCAGGCTAGGTAAGCCAATGTCTAGGTCCCTCACTGTTCTTTATTTTTAATTCAAGTTTGGATATAAACTACAAACCCAAAGATGGAAAAGTCCTTTACTGCTGTCTGTGTCTCTGCTGGGGAGATTTTGCCTCCCTGGGTCATGGTAACCCACCAAAATTGATGGGAGATCAACGCTTTTTTCAAATGTCACAGAAATAAAGAGGGCACTTATTTTTGTATCTCAGGAACATGAAGGGAAATGTCCCCAATGAGATACATTTCAACTTTATCTACCTTATCAAAAAAAGTTTTAGCTTTAGGTATACTTTAAGAATCTTTATTAGGTCTGGACACACAATGAAGAGATCACCTTTGAAAAAGAGACCTCCATAATTATTTAGAATGAAAAGGTATATTTGAAATATAAGCAGTGATAAAGAGATCCAACTTGCAAAGCCCAAAAAAACTCAAAAAGGTGGAAAATAGGCTGCAGAAACCTTATTCTGAAAGTCAAACACATGAGCATGTATAAGAACTGTGGGCCGTAACGGGACAGGGTCATCCAGTGCCCAAGACAAGAATCCAGAATTGCGCCCCCCATTCCCCCACTTTTAATACATGCTGTACAATGGTTGTGCCACCCTGCATGCATTCTTTGCCCCCTTGCTTCACTGTGCCCAGGGCAGCAGCCCCTCCTCCCCATACCTCGTTCCAACCCTGTGATTGACCCTGAACTTGTTGTTTTTCTTTAATATTTAAAGTGTAAAATAGCAAAGATTTTTTAAATTTTTTTTATTAGAGTTTGATTGATTTCTATGTCCCCTGGATCCACCCTATTTGTCCTGGTGATCAATGTCACCGGGACACAACGTGAGGGAAAACCCAAAGCTTACTAATGTTGCCAAAAGAGTAAATCATCCAATAGGGATACTGGTCCTAGTGACAACTGTCTAAGATTGCAATTCTCTTAAATTTGGGGCAGACTTTTTTTTTTTTTTTTTATCATTTCCTGTTGCATCTCCAGGACAAGAAGTGAAGGGAACTATCCCCCATTCTGGACGGCTGAAAAAATCCTTTTATTGAAGCTTCATATGACAAGTTGTTTGACAGATGGAGCAGGGGACAAAAAGGTAGACGCATATTGCGCAAATGTTAGTGCTTAGTCATTACATTGCACGATATGCAGCTACCTTTTTGTCCCCTGCTCCATCTGTCAACAACTTGTCATTTGAAGCTTCAATAAGCTGACAAGTTGTTGACAGATGGAGCAGGGGACAAAAAGGTAGCTGCGTATCGTGCAATGTAATGACTAAGCACTAACATTTGCGCGATATGCATCTACCTTTTTTGTCCCCTGCTCCATCTGTCAGACGCATATCGCGCAAATTTTAGTGCTTAGTCATTACATTGCATGATACGCAGCTACCTTTTTGTCCCCTGCTCCATCTGTCAACAACTTGTCAGCTTATTGAAGCTTCATATGACAAGTTGTTTGACAGATGGAGCAGGGGACAAAAAAGGTAGACGCATATCGCGCAAATGTTAGTGCTTAGTCATTACATTGCACGATACGCAGCTACCTTTTTGTCCCCTGCTCCATCTGTCAACAACTTGTCAGCTTATTGAAGCTTCATATGACAAGTTGTTGACAGATGGAGCAGGGGACAAAAAAGTAGCTGTGTATCACGCAATGTAATGACTAAGCACTAACATTTGCGTGATACGCGTCTACCTTTTTGTCTCCTGCTCCATCTATCAACCATTTGTCATATGAAGCTTCAATAAAAGGATTTTTGGAAGTGCAGCCATCCAGAATAATTTCCTTTGGTTACACAGCATGCGAGCTGAACTAGCACCTGACTAGTGTGGCAATAACCCGAGACTCACTCACCTGGAGCGGCTTTTCTTGTGTCCCCCCCCCAGCAGGACTCAGACAGTGAAGGTTAACCTTATATGGGTTTAACCTACTCTATATAAAACTAAGACTAAATATTGTGGCTAAACATGCGCTTTAATGACATCATATCCTTGAAGCACCATATTCCCAGCTTACATTTCTGCTGGGTCTTTGCAGACTCTGGACATCACCGATGGCGTGGAGGTGGGGAAGTCCGAGAAGACTGTGGTCACAGCCGTGGTGGAACCTCCCCCTGCACCACCACTGCAGAAGTCCAAGGAAAACTCAAAAGAGAAGAAGGCCTCTTCAGAAAAGCTGACCAAGCAAGAGAGCAGAGAGAGCCCGGAGGCCGCAACCTCATCGCAGGCGCAAGCGATAGAGGCAGCGCCAGTGCTGAATGGAGCCGAATCTTCTAAAGAGGGCCAGATGAAGAGAGTAGAGAAGAGGCAATCTCTGGGTAGTTTCTTCAAAGCTATTGTAAGTACCATTCGGGGTCAACTTTAGTAGAAATGTGCCTCACTGGGGACAAGATGGCTCTTCATATGGTCCTGTTTGGTATTGTCTGATGGTGTATGGCACATTGATATTTTTATCCATTTTTTTGGGATGAAAAGAGATGAATTACGAAGCAAGGCTTTAGAATTATCAGGCTTTATTGTTCACCATGCTCCTGTTTGGGGGATTTGTCGTTACTTCCTGTTTATTTGACAAGGAAGCAAGGAGGAAATCCTTCCAACAAAGACACAGACAGCAATAAAAACACATTGTCTACAAAAGGGTATCAAACTCAATTTAATCTCCAATAAAGTTTCCTGTGGATAAGACTAGCGGCGTGCGACCCTCCTTTTCTACTGACATAGTATTGTAATATCCTCATAGTAATTGTAAGCAAATGTTAAGAGTCCCCCCCACCCTCCCTTACATCACGGTTCACACCCTTAACTTGTGCTGCTGCCAGGAAGAAGCTGGGGGCAGAGATAGGAAGCAGAAAGGGCAGGGTCTGGAGGAGGACCAGAGGAGGGCTGGAGTCAACTGCCTTAGTCTGCTGAATGCAGAGGCTACGGGAGGCGGAGACAGAGGTGCAGGATCTGTTGGAGGAGTTCTGTCCTCCGGCCTCCTCTCTGTTGCCAACTGCTGAGACACCCCCCCCCCCCCCGGTGGCTACACGGAAAGTGCAGGGCCTGGTGGAGGAGTTCTGTCCTCCTCTTTGCAGCCGACTAAAAAGACGAAGTGGGTGCAGAGACGAAGGGGAGTGTCGCAACTGCAGGAGAGGTGCGGGGGGCCACATGAAATGGCCTGGTGGTTCGGATTCATCCCGCAGGCCTTGTGTTTAACACATGTGGTCTAGAAGAATGAAGACAATTTTAATGCTCTGGAAGGACTTTAATGCTTGATAAAGAGATGAAGTTGGTTTCCATGGTGTCCTAAGTGGGTCTTCGGTGGAAGGCAAATCTCCGGCATACAGGAGCCAAGACTAGGCTCTTGTACCAACATGGCTAGAAGTGCAGAGAGAAAAGAGCCAAACTGATATTTAAGTCTATTTTATTCTTTTCGAAATTCAAATTTTGAAAGATATTCTTTTTATTCTGTTGTATTCTATTCTATTATGTTTTGTTGTATTCTATTATTTTCCATTAATATTCTTCTAGTTTCTATTCTTTTTGAAATTCGAATTTTGGAAGATGGCTATATTGTTTCGATTTTATTCTATAACTAAATTAAAATTTTGAAAGACGGCTATATTCTTTTAATTCTATTCTTTTCTAATCTATTATTTTTTAATCTTTTATTTTCTGTTCTATTCTATTTTCCATTCTATGCTTTTATTTTCTATTCTTTTTGAAATTTGAATTTTGGAAGACGGCTATATTCTTTCTATTTTATTCTATTCGAAAGATGGTTATATTCTTTCTATTTTACTCCATAACGAAATTGAAATTTTTGAAAGGACGGCTATATTCTATTTTATTCTATTCGAAATTCAAATTCTGAAAGACGGCTATATTCTTTTAATTCCATTCTTTTCTAATCTATTATTTTTTTCAATCCTTTATTTACTGTGCTATTCTTTTATTTTCCATTCTATGCTTTTATTTTCTATTCTTTTTGAAATTCGAAATTTTGGAAGACGGCTATATTCTATCTATTTTATTCTATAAACGAAATTCAAAATTTGAAAGGTTGGCTATAATCTTTCTATTTTATTCTATTCGAAATTCACATTTTGATTATTTTCTGTTCTATAATATTATTTTCCATTCTATGCTTTTATTTTCTATTCTTTTTGAAATTCGAATTTTGGAAGACGGCTATATTCTTTCTATGTTATTCTATTCGAAATGCCGGCTATATTTCTATTTTATTCTATAACTAAATTAAAAATTTGAAAGATGGCTATATTCTTTTAATTCTATTCTTTTCTAAACTATTTTTTTTAATGCTTTATTTTCTGTTCTATTCTATTATTTTCCATTCTATGGTTTTCTATTCTTTTTGAAATTTGAATTTCGTAAGGCAGCTATATTCTAATACACACGGTCTTTGAAGGAAATCAGCAATAGTCAGCACTATGTTTACATTTCATTTTCAAATTTGAAATTTGGAATTTGTTTAAAATCTGTTACTATTGTAATTCAGAAATTCGGATACATCCGAATCGCAGAATAACGAAAACTTTGGGACAAAATTTTCAATTCGGAACAAAACATCTAGAAAGCATACAGCTCAGTAGAGGAGGAGACGCAGTCCTATGCCATATATGCAACCTTACCTTCATATATATATATATATATATACAGTGATGTGAAAAAGTGTTTGCCCCCTTCCTCATTTCCTGTTCATTTGCATGTTTGTCACACTTAAGTGTTTCGGAACATCAAACCAATTTAAACAATAGTCAAGGACAACACAAGTAAACACAAAATGCAATTTGTAAATGAAGGTGTTTATTATTAAAGGTGAAAAAAAATCCAAACCATCATGGCCCTGTGTGAAAAAGTGATTGCCCCCTAAACCTAATAACTGGTTGGGCCACCCTTAGCAGCAACAACTGCAACCAAGCGTTTGCGATAACGTGCAATGAGGCTTTTACAGCGTCCTGGAGGAATTTTGGCCCACTCATCTTTGCAGAATTGTCCTAATTCAGTTACATTAGAGGGTTTTCGAGCATGAACGGCCTTTTTAAGGTCATACCACAACATCTCAATAGGATTCAGGTCAGGACTTTGGCTAGGCCACTCCAAAGTCTTCATTTTGTTTTTCTTCAGCCATTCGGTGGTGGACTTGCTGGTGTGTTTAGGATCATTGTCCTGCTGCAGAACCCAAGTTGGTTTCAGCTTGAGTACACGAACAGATGGTCGGACATTCTCCTTCAGGATCTCTTGGTAGACAGCAGAATTCATAGTTCCTTTTATCACGGCAAGTCTTCCAGGTCCTGAAGCAGCAAAACAGCCCCAGACCATCACACTACCACCACCATATTTTACTGTTGGTATAATGTTCTTTTTATGAAATGCAGTGTTCCTTCTACGCCAGATATACTTGGACACACACCTTCCAAAGAGTTCCACTTTTGTCTCATCGCTCCACAGAATGTTGTCCCAAAAGTCTTGGGGATCATCAAGATGTGTTGTGGAGAAATTGAGACGAGCTTTGATGTTCTTTTTGCTCAGCAGTGGTTTTCTCCTTGGAACTCTGCCATGCAGGCCATTTTTGCCCAGTCTTTTCCTGATGGTGGAGGCATGAACGCTGACCTTAACTGAGGCAAGTGAGGCCTGCAGTTCCTTGGACGTTGTTGTGGGGTCTTTTGTGACCTCTTGGATGAGTCGTCGCTGCGCTCTTGGGGTAATTTTGGGTGGCCGGCCACTCCTGGGAAGGTTCACCACTGTTCCATGTCTTCGCCATTTGTGGATAATGGCTCTCACTGTGGTTCGCTGGATTCCCAAAGCTTTGGAAATGGCTTTATAACCCTTTCCAGACTGATAGATCTCAATTACTTTCTGTCTCAATTGTTCCTGAATTTCTTTGGGTCTCGGCATGATGTGTAGCTTTTAAGGATCTTCTGGTGGACCTTACTGTGTCAAGCAGCTCCTATTTAAGTGATGCCTTGATTGTGAACAGGTGTGGCAATAATCAGGCCTGGGTGTGGCTAGAGAAATTGAACTCAGGTGTGGACAACCACAGTTATAGTATGTTTTAACAAGGGGGGGCAATCACTTTTTCACACAGGGCCATGATGGTTTGGATTTTTTTTCACCTTTAATAATAAACACCTTCATTTACAAATTGCATTTTGTGTTTACTTGTGTTGTCCTTGACTATTGTTTAAATTGGTTTGATGTTCCGAAACACTTAAGTGTAACAAACATGCAAAGGAACAGGAAATGAGGAAGGGGGCAAACACTTTTTCACACCACTATATATATATATATATATATATATATATATATATATATATATATATATATGTCCCCCTAGCCTGCACCAGATCCTCACCTCTTCTTCTCCATTTGTCCCCAGGGCCCCAAACGGCTATGCGATGCGGAGGTCCAGACAGATCCGGTCTCCATCCTGCCGGCAGAGAAGGCCAAGTAAGGGCCGCACGACACCAAGACGACACCATTTCTCTTGTGGGCGGAAAGGGGCGGATTCCGCTTTTGTATATTTCAGGTGTAATTTGTACAGAGTTAGTTACATACAATACAGACACATTTTTTTTTTTCAGCACCGGCCAGATCACAATAATATGAGAAAATTAACTTTAAGTAGCGTGAGATATTTACTATAGCAGGAGCGAATGTAAGACGGTCATCGGGTACACTGAACGCACCAATGCCATTAATATACTATGACACGTCTATAAATGTAAAAAGAAAGAAATTTAAAGGGACCCTGTCACACTTTTAGGCACAGTCTTGTCACAATGTTGCAGAACATTATGGGACAACATAGAAATCACTTTTCGCTTTTTTTAAATGTCTGTGCAGATCTGGCGGCATAAAAATATTCTCCAGCTCTACAGTACGCAGCTGCATGGAGTCTGCACACCGATCTGTTCTCGGACTCTACGGGAAATTTTTCAAATAAAAAAAAAAAGGTACAAATGCCTTTCAGATGTGTGCATGGAAGCCGAAGAGTAAAAATGACATACTGACCAGAATTTGCTATAATCTGGGAAATGTAGAGATAAAAAAATCGATGGTGGAAAATACGAGGGGGTCCTTTAAATGGCTGTCGAAGGTCGCTAATGTCAAGGACTTCGGTACAAAGATGGAGTCGTATTTGATCTGGCCATGGCAGTGCAAAAGTGCAGTTTGATATACCGCTCAGGTCCACAAAGGGGAAAAACTTGCGGGCATTTTTTAATTTTTTTTCTCAAAACTGGCGGCCCTCCAGCTGTTGCGGAACTCCAAGTCCCATCGTGCCTCCACCTATGGGAGTACCTACCAGCCTGTCAATGCCTCGTGGGAAATTGTAGTTCTGCAAGAAGTGGAGGGCCGCCAGTTTGAAACCCCTGTTGTAAATGCTAGTCCGAAATAAAAGGACGGTGCATTCATTGAAACGCACATAATTTGTAATAAAAACATGTTTGCCGTTCTGAAGCTTCCCTCCAACCACTATGCCTATTTTATATATTCTGTACTTGCCAAATATGCTGCAGAAATATCCCTCCACTGAGTTTGGCTGCGGCCATTTTAACTGTGGGCAGCTGAAGCTGCTCCCTGTTTACTTCCTGGATTTACACAGACACACGCCTCCAGCTCTCATTGGCCCTCTTATGACTCATTCCCCCTCCTTGGCAAACGAGAGCGAGAGCTGTTAATGATGTCATAAACCTAGGCTAATGCCCATACAAGAAACAGAAAGTGGGCTGTATAAGATATGAATAATAAAATGTATAACTCCTGCAACTGGCATCAGCAATGGGGCACTATTCCTCCCACTGACCCAAACAATATGGCACTATTCCTCCCACTGACACCAACAATGGGATACTATTCCTCCCACTGACACCAACAATGGGATACTATTCCTCCCACTGACACCAACAATGGGATACTATTCCTCCCACTGACACCAACAATGGGATACTATTCCTCCCACTGACACCAACAATGGGGTACTATTCCTCCCATTGACACTAATGATGGGGCACTATTCCTTCCACGGACAACAATGGGGTACTATTCCTCCCAATGATGGAGCACCATTCCTCCCACTGATACCAACAATGGGGTACTATTCATCCCACTGACACCAACAATTAGGATGATATTTAATGGAGATATTAGTGAGCCACGGGGAGAGTTACATTGTCTGCCACAATGGGGCACTATTCCTCCCACTGACCCTAACAATATGGCACTATTCCTCCCACTGATACCAACAATGGGGTACTATTCCTCCCACTGACACCAACAATGGGGTACTATTCCTTTCCCAATACCAAAGACTCATGGTTTACTCCCACTGACATCAGGGCCATTTCTACTCCCAATGGCCAGTCTGACCCCCCACCTGCCCCCAGGTCCGAAGGAAAGAAAACTGGTCCTTTGTTTAGAAACCCCTGCTGTAGAAGTTGAGCTTTGTCAATAAGGCTACCAATAATGAGTATTTTTCAGGAGTTATATATAGAGCCAACAGTTTGCACAGCACTGTACACCATAAAGGGGGTCAGTACAATTATAATATAGAAGGAATGGAGCTTTCAATATAAAAGAGAGAGGGGGAGGTGCCACCAAATGTAAAAGCTGCAGGGGATGATCCGATTCTAGATGTTTTTTTAGGTGGAGGGGGGGCAGGCTTCACTGAATAAATGAAAAAAAATAAAATAAAAATCCCCCTATCTGGTGTCCGAGAGTTCCCACCCCCCCCCCCCCCCTGCGGCTTCTCCTCGCGGCCAACCAGATCCACCTCATGCATGCCCTAATTGGCCGCGAGGGGAAGACCGTAGCGAATTTTGATTCGCTAATGTCACAAGTGGGTGGGTCCTGCGCCACGGGCCCAACCTTTTTCAAACCTGAGGCTCTAATCTTGTGGCTTGAAAAAAAAATAAAAAATGAGTCCGGCATCCCCCGGTGCCCCTTATGGTTTGGCCCCTCCTGCAAACTGTGCTGGTGCAGGGAATTCCAGAGGATGGGAGAGGTTCTGGAGAAGTCCTGAAGGCAGGCATGAGGGGAGAGGAAAAGGGAGGTCTTGGGAGGAGCGGATTGGACGATTTGGGCGATATCTCGAGATATCAAATAACAAATATAGTTGTGCCGGAGGTAGGGTAACAGCTGACTTTCATAAGAAAAGTCAATACTTGCATATAATCTCAATGGCCTATGTCTCTGGATCTACTGATTATTTCCGATATTTGACTTTCACAAACCTTCACCCCCTCCCCCCAGAAGGTTTGAATTGCCCGTACTTGGGACAGGTCCACTTAAAGAACAATACCACAAGCTGGGAGATGGAACTGAAAACCAATCATTTCAAAAGCAAAAAAAAAGAAAAAAAATGATCTAGGAAGGCTCAGCATGTTAGGAATGAACCAGAATGTTACAACGTTTAGATGATGCTATATTAGCAGAAGCTTACATATAATATAAATATGATTGAATGATCTCTACTGAAAATTGCAGAATGTGGCCAGCAGAGGGCGACACTAACAGTGGTTAAATCATTGTACAATAAGGGGAAAAACTTTTTTTTTTTGGTGTGTAGTATACTATGTTTAATGTAAACTGCTATTTGATGACTTAACACTAAAACCGTATATCATTTCATAATCAACCGGCTTCTGGCACCATTATTATATTAGTTTGTTATGTCTAAGTTGTTCTAACATGGCGTTTTATTTTCAAGTACCGGAAACAATGTCCGGACTGTCAGCAATATGAAATAAAATAAAAAAAAAAGTTTCATTTGGTGTAAAGAGATTATTAAATAAAAGTCGTATTCCAAACGTGTTGTCACCGCTTCCTTCATCGTGGCCAGTTACAGGAATGAGTTTTGGTCTAGACGCGAGGGGGGGGGGGGGGGGGTGTGGTCTCAAATGCTCAGTATGAGGGCAACAAATATTCTTACACTGGGCTTCCCCCAACCAGAGGCCATAGGGCAGCCTCTGGTGACCCTAATCCTCAAAGTTTACATTGAAGATGCACCACTGAGCCTCGATGGGGCCCCCCACAGGTCATAGTTTGGAGACCCCCCCCCTGCTCTAAGTCAGCGAATGGAGTAACCAATCTGATAAAACTATGGTATCCGTTAGAAGAAGTCTTTTTAAGCACCTGCACTCTTGTTCTCGTTCATATGACATAGCCCCAGTCTTACCAGGGGGGGGGGGCATGCAAACAGGGCAATCAGAGGCAGGTTGTGTCCCTGGGACACGGCGCAACATCGATAAAGGGCCAATGACGCGACTCTTTACCCATGTGATCAGTTGTGTCCAATCACACGTAAAACAAGGAAGTGCCATCAGTTGGCTCGCCTCAAACCGATATGCCCTGTACAGACGGTCGGAAATTCCGACAGAAAAGGTCCGATTGGATTAGGTTGTTGGAAAAGCCGATAGTGTGTGTGTGTGGGCTCCATTGGACTTTTTCCATTGGAAATGTCAACGGAAAAAGTTTGAGAGCAGGATCTAAAATTTTCCCACAACAAAAATCTGATCGGACCTTTTCCCGATCGTTTGTAGAGAATGCCGACACAGACAAAGTGCCGCGCATGCTCAGATTAAATTACGAGACCAAAGCTATTGGCCTCTACGTAGTCCCCGTCATAAGCAACGAACGTCAACTCGTTTTCCAACGATCAGATTTTCTGACAACTTTGTCCAACCGTGTGTGTATGCAACACCAGTTTTGGCCAAAACCCAGCAGAAAAAATAAAAATAAATCAGACGGATTTTGTGGTCAGAATGCCCAATCG
The DNA here is from genome assembly GCF_037356315.1 of Lithobates pipiens. Classification (NCBI taxonomy): domain Eukaryota; kingdom Metazoa; phylum Chordata; class Amphibia; order Anura; family Ranidae; genus Lithobates; species Lithobates pipiens. Next base: position 220,747,976 of record NW_027507789.1, read on the forward strand.
TGTGTGTACAGGGCAATAGAGGGTGAGGAGAGCCAATCAGCGGCATTCCCTGTAGAGATAATCAGGGCACCGATCATCAGTGCAGCCCCAACAGTGATGCCAATCTGTGCCACATATCAGTTCCATCGTTTCGGTCAATTTTTCCAACCTATCAGAAACTCTAACCACATCACTTCTGGATTATTTAAACCCTTAAAGCGGAGGTCCACCCTAAAGTGGACCTTCCGCTCATTGGAATCCCCCCCCCCCTCCGGCGCCACAATTGGCACCTTTCAGGGGGGAGCAGGTACCTGTACAGTACAGGTATCTGTACCCACTTCCGGGATAGCTCTCTGCAGAAAGGGGCGTAGACCATACGCCCCTTTCCGAAAGTCCCCCGCTGCCTGCTGGGAAACACACAGATCCCAGAGGCAGCGGGACCATCCTTATTGCGCAGCGCGACTCGCGCATGCGCAGTAGGGAACCGGGAAATGAAGCCGAAAGGCTCCACTTCCTGATTCCCATACCCCAAGATGGCGGCGGCAGCACCCGAGAGACGATCGAGAGATCGGCTTCGGGTGCCGACATCGCGGGCGTGCTGGGCGGGTAAGTGGTCTTATTTTAAAAGTCAGCAGCTGCAGTATTTGTAGCTGCTGGCTTTAAAAAAAAAAAAACGGCGGAACTCCCGGCGGACTCCCGCTTTAATATTAATAATTGGAGATTTTGACGAATTGCTGTTTGGCCACTGATAACTGAATAGCGTCCGGTACATGAAGACTGAGATGTTTTGACAGCACAGCTACGGCCATTTTGTTGGCTAGTATTGGAGCAGAGTAAAGCCTCCTACACACAGTACGATTGTTGTCTGTTGTCCTAAAATCTTAGACCCCTTTCACACCACACCGCTGATAGCGTGGGCGGTAAAACGCCGCTATTTTTAGCGGCGTTTTTCCTGCCGGATTTGCGGCGCATTTCGGCCGCTAGCGGGGCGCTTTTACCCCCGCTAGCGGCCGCGAAAGGGTTAAAACTGCCAGAAATAGCGGCGTTTTGCCGGCAGGATTACAGCCCTGCCCCATTGATTTCAATGGGGAGCAGCGGTGGAGGAGCGGTAAACACACCGCTCCAAAGAAGCTGCTGGCAGAACTTTTTTCTGACGTCCTGCCAGCGCACCGCTCCAGTGTGAAAGCCCTCGGGGCTTTCACACTACAAACAATGGTGCAGCTTCTTTAGGGCGTTTTGCAGGCGCTATTTCTAACGCTATAGCGCCTGCAAAACCCCCTGGTGTGAAAGGGGTCTTACTGTTAGTATGCTCCTTTTGACAATGGTGGTCTAATTTTCAGCCAACGAATGTTAGATGACAGGCTAGTACAGCGATGGTGAACCTTGGCACCCGAAATGTTTTGGAACTACATTTCCCATGATGCTCATGCACTCTGCAGTGTAGTTGAGCATCATGGGAAATGTAGTTCCAAAACATCTGGGGGTGCCAAGGTTCCCCATCACTGGACTAGCAAAATTTCGTCAAACAGCTTAAGTTTCATATGGTCAGTACACAAAAGTTGAAAGTACAAACGCACATGCTCGGAAACAATGCTCAAACATGAAATTAGCAGAGAATGCCGCTCAAGAGCTGAAATTCCTCGTAGTACATCACTACGTTTGTGGCACAACAATTCAAGATCCTGGGACACACTATTCAGTTGCCAACCACCAATTACTGATGTTTTAAAGAAAGCCGAAGTTTAGGTGGAGAATTTGACAGAACACCATCTTTGGTGTCACCTATCAGTGTTGTCTCATCAGCGTCACCTACCATTGCCCATAAGTGCAGCATCAGTGCCGCCTCTTCAGTGAAGGAGAGAGGGGGAAAGAAAGAAAAAAAAAAAAAAAACACACAAAACACCAACCTAGTAAAGCGTTTCTCAATTCCAGTCCTCAAGGAGCTCCAAGAGGTCATGTTTTCAGGCTTCCCATTATTTTGCACAGGTGATTAAAGTGGTTTTAAACCCTTAAAAACCACTTTGAGCTACAGGTAAGCCTAAGGCTTACCTGTAGGTCCAAGAAATATCTCCTAAACCTACACGGTTTAGGAGATATTTACCCGAAAGACAGGCACCGCTGTCTACGGCACATGCGTCGTAGACAGTGGCGCACTGAGCGCGCTGCAGTTAACGGCGATATGCCGCGAGTGGCGGCTCCCATGCGCGGGAGTGACGTCATCACAGCGCCGGAGCAGCGAGACCCACCAAGAAGATGGAGGCTCCGGACTACAGGGGGACAGCGGTGACTTTGCTGGCTCCTGTGTCAGGTAAGTGACACATAATGGACTATGCGATGCATAGTAGTCCATTATGCTTTACCTTTGCAGGGAATCAAAGAGGAAGTAAACTCATCAGGGTTGATGAGTTTAACTGATGGGTTTACTTCCTCTTTTTTTCCCTGCAAAGGTAAAGCATAATGGACTTCTATGCATCGCATAGTAGCTCATTATGTGTCACTTACCTGACACAGGAGCCAGCGAAGTCGCCGCTGTCCCCTGTAGTCCGCCGCATCCATCTTGCTGGTGGCGTCTCGCAGCTCCGATGAATCACAGCGGCGAAGCCGCGATGACGTCACTCCCGCGCATGCGCACGAGAGTCGCGTCTCGCAGCTCCGCCGCTGCCATTCGGCGAAGCCGCGATAACGTCACTCCCGCGAATGCGCACGGGAGTCGACAAATTAGGCAAATCCATTCTTGGACTTGCCGCATTTAGTGCGCCTGCACGCCGCTGTCTACGGCGCATGCGCCGTAGACAGCGGTGCCCATTTTCGGGCAAATATCTCCTAAACCATATAGGTTTAGGAGATATTGCTTGGACCTACAGGTAAGCCTTAATCTAGGCTTACCTGTAGGTCAAAGTGGTTTGAAAGGGTTTACTTCCTCTTTAAGGCAGTGAAAACCGGAGTAAAGCCTCATACACACGATAGGACTTTGTACAAAAATCCAAGGGAAAGTTTGTACAAAGGGCGTCGGCCCTGAACTTGTATTGCATACACACGGCAGGACTTTTTCAGCCAACTTTCACCAAATCATGTGGTTTTTCTGCTCTTTACCGCCACCTTTGGTCAACTTCTGTATTGTTGTCTGATCTTTTGCATTGGTTCTGAGCATGCCTGTTTGTACTTTGTACAAAAGTCCTATGGTTTTCTGTACACATGATCAGACTTTGCTCCATCGGACTTTTGTTGCCAGAAAGTTTGTCCGTTCGCACAGCCAACAAAAGTCAGATGAAAACCGAAAAAGTTTGTCCGATGGAGCGTACACACAGTCGGATGTTGCTCCAAAACAGCTAATTTGCATGTTTGTTGTCAAAAAGTCTCATCATGTGTATGGGCCTTTAGACTTACCGGTAACTCTTTTTCTAGGAGTCTTCCAGGACAGCCTCTGAGATATAGGGCTCCTCCCTCCGGGACAGGAAACACGTCAACCCAATCAAATAAAAAGGTGTGGTCCTCCAGGCCCTCCTCAGTTTTACTCCAAGAACCGCCGGAAGGCTCTGAAAGACATAACACACTAACAATCACGTTAGTACACATCCTCACCACTTAGTCCAACTTAAACAACTTTGGGTGGGAAACCAGGCTGTCTTGGAAGACTCCTAGAAAAAGAGTTACCGGTAAGTCTAACTCCGGTTTTCTCATATCGTCCTTCAGGACAGCCTCTGAGATAAGCAAGGAGCTCACCTTGTCAGGGCGGGACCACTGCCCGGAGGACCTTTTCGTCCAAAAGTCTGCTCTTTATCAGACCATAAATCCAGACGGTAATGTCTTGCAAACGTAGAGTAGCTGGACCACGTTGCTGGCTTGCAGATCTCCTCCGGGGAGGCTCCAGCCCTCTCTGCCCATGATGCGGAAACCGCCCTGGTAGAATGTGCCTTAACTAAGGGAGCCTGCTTCCCCTCTAATTCATAGGCTTTAACTATCGCCATCCGTATCCACCTGGTGATAGATGATGTGGACGCCTTGCAGCCCTTGCGGGCGCCCGAAAAATAAAACGAAAAGTGAGTCTGACTTCCTGAAGACCCTAGTGGCTTCTAAAAAAATTAATAGACTTCTTCTGACGTCTAATAAACTTAAAGATCTCGCCTCATCTCCGCCTGAGGCTGAGAAAAATGTTGGTAAAATAATATCCTGTGTCCTATGAAAAGTGGACAAAACCTTAGGAAGAAAACTAGGGTCAGTCTTAAGTACTACCCTGTCCTCTAAAATTAACAAAAATGGCTCTCTGACCGAGAGCACCTGCAGATCACTGACCCTTCTAGCTGACGTGATCGCTCAAATGGATCTTGGGTCAAAGCCCTAAGGACCAAGGACAGATCCCAAGTAGAACAGGTCTTCATCTTCACAGGCCTGGATCTAGCCAAAGCCTTGAAGAAGTTCTTGACAAAAGGATTCTGCTGGAGAGAGGACTGAAGGAAAACACTTAAGGCCACCACCTGCACCTTTAGGGTGCTGATAGAGAGGCCCAGCTCTACCCCTGCTTGCAGAAAATCTAGGACTGCCGGGACCCCGGGACTTGCAATCCCCTGTTCTCGCAACCAGGAATTTAACCTTTTCCCTATCTTGGCATAAATTGCTCTAGTTACTGTTTTACGGCATTCTAACAAGGTCTTAAAGTGGAGGGCCACCCTGAAAACAAAAAAATTATTTTTTTTTTACTTACCAGAAATGCCTGTTGCTAGGCACATAATCCTAATCTTCCTCTTCCTCCTCCGTGGAGATCTTTTGTCTTCTCTCTTCGTCGCGGCATCTTCTGGGTAATGGGTCGCGCTGTGTTCTGGGAACTGTGTGTTCCATAACACAGCGCGTCCCATTCAGAAAGCGCTGTGGGACTCGCGCATGCACAGTAGGAAACGGGCAGTGAAGCCATAAGGCTCCACTGCCTGTTTCCCTTAGAGGGAATGGCGGCGCCGGGACCCGTGAGCCGAGGGACGGGTCGGCCTCGGGCGGCCGACATCGCGGGGGCCCTGGACAGGTAAGTGTGTTTATTAAGTCAGCAGCTGCAGTGTTTGCAGCTGCTGACTTTTTTTTTTTTTTTTTAAACGGCCCTCCGCTTTAACCACTCTCTCTGAAAAACCCTGTGATCTTAAGATCTGTTCCTCAGATACCAAGCCGCAAGCTTGAGTCTCTCTATCCGAGGATGCAGGATAGGCAAATCCTCCCTGACTGGCAGTAATATCGGAGGATGAACAGCCAACTTCTTTATGCTGGCAAACCAGGGTCTCCTTGGCCAAAAAGGAGCCACTAAAATGAGGTCTGTAGCTTCCAACCGGAACTTCTGCAGAACCTCCGCCACCATCCTTACAGGAGGGAAGGCATAACACAGGCCGAACTGCCATGGATTGACAAGGGAGTCTATCCCCCTGGCCCGATCCTGTGGGTGAACCAAAAAAAACTGTCACCTTCCTGTTGCAAATAGGTGTATTTCTGGCCTTCCCCAGCATGACACAATCTCCTCGAACACTTCCTTGTTGAGGGACCACTCGTCCTGGCCTATCTTCTGCCGACTGAGAAAGTCGGCCAGCAAATTCTGAGTTCCCTTCATGGCTGATATCGAGGACAAGTTCTTCTTGGCCCAGCAGAAGATTCTGTCCGCAATAGTCTGCAGCACGGGGCTTCTGGTTCCCCCTTGCTTGTTCAGATAAGCTACTGCTGCCACATTGACCGAACCTGCAGATCCCTGCCCTGTAAGGTTTCTATAGCATTCCAAACTGCCAGAAGCTCCTTCTGGTTTGAGGAACGACCTGCCTCTACATTTGACCAGGTTCCTTGGGCTAAGATTCCCTCTAGGTGGGCACCCCAACCCAGCACACTGGCATCGGTCGTGACCACCACCGTAGCTTGTGGGGACCAGGGAAGACCCTTGTCCAGGTTGACCTGGGCCCGCCACCACCACAGAGACCTCCTGACTGTAGAAGATAGGGGCATAACCTGATCCAGGCTCTGCTCCCTGCCATCCCAATAACGGAGCATAAGTCTCTGCAAAGGGCGCTGATGATGCCTTGCCCAGGCCACCGCTGGAAAGCATGATGTCATCAATCCCAGGACTCATAACCTCCCTGATCTGGGCTTCCCGACCTGATTGAAGCTGGGCTACCGCCTGCTCTAGCTTGTTGATCTTCTCCGCAGGAAGAAACACCCTCCTCTCCACTGAAGAGATCCTGTATCCTAAATACAGGACTTCCTGTGAGGGGGGTCAACTGGGATTTTTCCTGGTTTACCAGCCACCCCAGTGAGCGCAGGAAACCCAAGACCTCCTGCACGTCCTTCTGCAGCTGTTGGGCCGACTGAGCTATAAACAGTAGATCGTCCAGATATGGAATCACCATTATAGCCTTGAGCCTTAACGGGGCCAGCGCCTCTGCCAGAACCTTTGTAAAGATCCTTGGCGAGGCCGAAAGGGAGAGCTTGAAACTGGAGGTGTACCACTTCCGTGTTCATCCTCACGGCCAACCTGAGAAACCTCTGGGACTCCAGATGAATCGGATATGCAAATATGCATTCCTGAGATCCACGGTGGCCATGTGACAACCCTGAAACAGAAATTGGTTACCGAGAAGATTGACTCCATACGGAACCGCTTGTATTTTATGAACCTGTTCAGGGGGCGGAGATTCAGTATCAGCCTGAATTCCCCCCGAAAGTTTCTTTACCACGAATATGTGGGAGTAAACCCCCAAGCCTCGCTCCTCTGGAGGCACCTGCACCAGTACTTCTTGGTCCACCAGATCCCCCAGAGCCTTTGCCTTCTCTTGGTCCCTTGGTAACCTGAAAATTCGGGAGGGGAACTGAACCAAACTCCAACCTGTAACTGTTCCTTATTACGTCTCGTATGAACGGACTTTCGGTTGAAGTATCCCATTGTGGAAGGAACGTCCCCAGCCTTCCTCCCACCGGGACACAGGAGTCACTGAGTTTTAGGGGAGGGTTGAGGAGGATTGAATAAGATTCCTCCTCTACCCCTTCCCTTGTGACCCGACCAATGTTTTTTGGGGCGAACCTCCCTTTCCTGCAGGTTCTGCTGCCTAGAGCCTCGAAAAAAGCGCTTTCCTTCAGCTTTCTTTTTCCTTTCTGGGAAAGCTTTCTTCCTATCCTGCGTGCGCTCTAACGCCTCTTGCAGGCCGGGCCCGAACAAATGGTCCCCTGAAAAAGGTAATCCACATAGCTTCAATTTCGAAGCTGCATCGCCTGTCCAGGTTTTAAGCCAAACGGCCCTTCTGGCAGCATTCACTAATGCGGTGGATCGAGCAGCCAATTTGACTGATTCTGCAGAGGCATCGGCCAAAAACCCCACTGCATTGAACAGTAGCGGAAAGGACTTCAACAGCTGTTGCCTGGAAGTGCCCGCTGAAATATGCGATTGTAACTGTGTAAGCCAACACTCTAAGTTTCTGGCCACACAGGTAGCTGCTAAGGCTGGTTTAAGCCCAATGGAAGAGGCATCCCAGGCCCTCTTAAGCAGCACGTCTCCCCTCTTATCCTTGGGATCTCTGAGAGAACCCATATCAAAGGCCAAGTCTGTCTTTTTAGAGACTTTAGCCAAGGGAGCATCAAGTTTGGGAACTTTGTTCCAGGGATGCACCGCATCCGTCTCAAAAGGGAACCTCCTTTTAAGGCTACCTGAAAAAAAAAAAAAAAAAAAAAAAGAAAAAAAAAAAAAAAAGCCTCTTTTCCGGTTGTTCCCACTCCAGCAGAATCGTCTCAATCAGCGATTTATGGACAGGGAATACCCTGTCTTTCAGTACACTTGACCCCTGATACATAATGTCGTCTTGAAAGCTGGACCTGTTCTTCCCTGATCTCCAAAGTGTCATATATTGCCTTGAGGAGGTCACCCACATCGTCCAAAGACAGCTTGTATCTGGCTGATCTAATGGTTTCTTCCTCCCCCTCTGACTCAGAAGTAGACTGTCCTAGAGGAGGCTAATGACCTAGGCAACCTCTCCTTATCCACCTCCTCCTCCTGACTTGGGCCAGACAAGGAGGGCATACTCACGGCCCTGGGTAAAGAGACAGAAGGACCCTGCATCCTATCCATCATGCTCTTGAATGACTGGAAGGTGGATGCCATTTCATCCTTTACGGATGTCAAAACTTTGTGGCAAGCTGCCACTGAGTCCTCTTTCACCAGGCTACTGACACAATCCAGACAAAGCAGCTTCTTCCAACCGGTGCCTAACTTAGCCCCACACACGGCACATTTCCTTCTGGGCAAAGGTATCTGGGCTCTGTCCTGTTTGACCTAAAAAAGAAAAACAGGGTCCCATTAAAATGCCACCCCTGACCACACCACTGTGCTTCTAGGGTCTGCCTAGGAAGTGCCCCCCCCTCACCTGCAGGTTCCCCACCCCGGGAGGGTAGTAAGGTCAGAGTGACCCCTCCACCCCCCAGTGTAAGTCCTGGTCTGCCCTCACCAAGCTTACCCGAGAGGTACTGGAGCCTGTCGAACCGGAGTCCACCTGCACAACTGCGCCCTCCATGGTTCTAGTGTCTTACTCAGTCTCCCTGAGCCTTCACACTGCTCCAGGCAACCCTGTAGCCACACCGCTGCGCCCAAAGGACTGGAACAGGTCCTGCGGCGCCCCCTGATGACACGAATCCGGCGGAAGTGCGTCTCTCCCACTTCCGGATGCCGGAACGCAAAAACTCTGCCCACTCACGGTGTGCGTTCCTTACGAACGCACCCGCTTACAGTACCCGAACGCCAGCCAGTGGATCCGAACATCTCTCGCCTGCCATCCGACCAGGTACAAGCAGTTAGCGCTATAGAGGGGGAGATTGCCGCCCATTGGAGTCCCGTTCTCTCCGAACGTTTTTAATGGCAGCGGGGACTGATAGCTACCCTCTCCTCCCTCCGAACGGACCGAGGGGTGCTAAGGGCCAGGTCCACCAGGTGCTCCCCCCAGGACAATCCCTGAGAAGGAGCTCCCCTATTAGTTCCAACGTGCTCCTTTCCATCCAGCAGGAAACACAAACTGAGGGCCTGGAGGACCACACCTTTTATTTGATTGGGTTGATGCGTTTCCTGTCCCGGAGGGAGGAGCCCTATATCTCAGAGGCTGCCTTGGAAGACTATATGAGAAAACTGATTAAATCACCTGTGTAAATAATGGAAAGCGTGAAAACATGACCTGTTGGTGCGCCTTGAGGATTGGAATTGAGAAACACTGGCTTAGTACATTACCTTAGTGAAACATTTATTGATAAATACAATTCACCAGGTAAAGAACGTTAATGTCAATAAAGCCAGATGTTGCAGCTTTGGTAGAAACTCGCTTAAAACTGAGTGGAGTTGCCATCATTTCCCCATCATCTGAGGAGCCCATGTGATGTGATGACAGTCACATGTGGGCGTATACACAGTGGTAAATGACAGCCAACCCCCTCCCACCAGCTAAACACAAGGTGGTGCAACACAGGCTGGAGCCATCCTCTCATGGAGCCCAGAGACTGCATTAGCAAGGGACCTGGTGTTTCACACTAGTTTAACCAGTTCCTGCCCATATAGTAAACATGACAGCCAGGCGGGATGCCATACGACCCATTTTTTTTTTTTTACCATACAGAGGGCCTTCACACTGAAGCGGCATGCTAGCAGGACGCTAAAAAAGGTCCTGCTAGCAGCATCTTTGGAGCAGTATACACCGCTCCTGCCCACTGAAGTCAATGGGGCAGCGTGACTATACCACCCAACTACAGCAGCGGTTTACGGTGGTTTTAACACTTTCACAGCTGCTAGCGGGGGGGGGGGGGGGGGGTGCTAGCGAGGGGGGGGTCTGGGATGGTAAACTCACCCCACTAGCGGCCAAATAGTTCTGCGAAATAGCAGCATTTACCACAGACGCACCCACCGCCCCAATGTGAAAGGGCTTTTAGGCTCCCCAGAAATGGCTTTTAAACAGCATCCATTAACAGCGCAAGACTGACCTCATCCATTCAGCGCAAGCTGTTGCTTTGCAGAGGGGCCTCACCATCGCGCTGATGCTCAACCTTGCCAGCATTGACAAGACAATGGCCAAGCTTCCAGGCATTTAAAAGCGAGGATGCTTTTAACATACCTGGAAGCCTGGCCATTGTCTTGTCATCCACCATCAGCAGTCACTGGATTTTAGCAAAGGATGCAATGGAAGGCAGGAGCAGCAGGCCTGGTGAATTGTCAGTGGATCTGGCGTTTCCCCAGATTAGGCTACCCGTCAGATCTTTGAAATGGAAGGGACGTTACATCGCCACCATTTTGCTACACCCCGCACTCGTCCACAGTGAGAAGGCGGCAAGCAGACATCTTGTTACACCCACCAGAGTCTGACATTTCACTTTACCACTAAACTGCTTATATATAGTGAAATACAGTATTTGGAAACCCGTTTGACCGTATTGATGTTGAATTGTAAAATGAGTAGTGTTCTGTCAGATCAGCAAACCTGTGAGATAAACAGGCTTGCCGCTGTATATTAACAGATTAACCATGTAGTGATATACCAAGCATGCACAAATCATGCGACTTTACTTGTCAATTTATAGCGTATATTTTTTTTATTTTTTATTTAAAATTTTGAAAGTTTAACAATTAAAAAAAGAAGAAAAGAAAAAAAGGACAGAACACTTAAAGAGAAACATTTTGAAAAAACATTTACATTCAAGATTGGATGACCCATTCACAGATTCAAGCAGCTGTTCAGCGACTGCATCGGCAGCCAAATAAATACATCAAGGCATTCGTATCGCTATTGCACTGGTCATCCTAACCCTGGACAGTCCCTCACCACAGCTCTGCACACGCCTAGGCTCTACTGGACAGAGCCAGAACACAGCTCTGCACACGCCTAGGCTCTACTGGACAGAGCCAGACCACAGCTCTGCACACGCCTAGGCTCTACTGGACAGAGCCAGACCACAGCTCTGCACACGCCTAGGCTCTACTGGACAGAGCCAGACCACAGCTCTGCACACGCCTAGGCTCTACTGGACAGAGCCAGAACACAGCTCTGCACACGCCTAGGCTCTACTGGACACAGCAGTTTTCTAATGAAGAGACTCCTTAATACACTTTCATAGAAGGATGTTCATGCACCCATTGGCCTTCAGTTTGCTGCAAGGGACAATTTTTGTAGCGCTGCAGGGGATGCAAATGAACTGCAGCGAGTGTTCGAACCGCTCAGCTGTCCTGTGAAGGAAGACTAGCAGGGGACCACAAACCAGTAATGAAGAAAAAAAAACCCTAACACTAGCAGACTTAATGAGTTGCCCCCTTTCCTGGAGAACTATTTAAAAAGTAGATAATATTCAGTGTACATGGTCCAGGATTAGAAGCTTTTGTCCAAATAAGATGCTGACAACTGAAGTTGATCAGGCACAACGTGAAGTATAAGATGCTTGTTTTGTGGTGAGGTTTGAGAAGAACAGATGCAGGAAGCAGTGTCCCCAACACAGGTCTCTGCCGTTTATCATTGGGCGGTGTTGCCCACGGGCTTACTTGGGCGTTTGTTAGAGTTCTGGACCACCCAAGGATGCTCAAGCACATCTTTTAGTGGCAGCCTGTGGTCAGGGTTATGCTTCAACAGTTTGCAGACGAGATCTCTTGCTCCCTCCGACACATGTGGGGGAAAATGGAACTCCACCTAAAAAAGCCAAACAGACTGCAGATTAGGATTGACAAACATTTCCCCAGTCACAATAATCCAGTTATGAGCACAAGAACAGAGGATCTCTGCTTTCTCCCTCCTCCGTGTCTCCTACCAATCACAGCCTGCAACAAGGGAGCATGGGGTGGGGCCCCCAAGTCCCTCTGTCAATTGGTGCAGACAGACTTGGAGTAAGCCTGCACAAGTGCTCCCATAGAAAGATGCTTGCTATGGGGGCAGGAGGAGCCAACAGGAGACCCAAGAAGAAGAGCATTCAGGGCTGCTCTATGCAAAAAATAGAGCAAGTATGACACTTTTAAAAAAACAAACTTAACAGATCCCAAATGCATTGTGTGCAGCTTGTGTAGCCCATTTCGTAAACATTATTGCACAGCTCCAAACGTTAAAGAGGAAGTAAACCCTGGTGGGTTTTACTTCCTCTTTATTTCCCTGCAAAGGTAAAGCATTTATGGGCTCCTATGCATTGCATAGTAGCCCATTATGTGTCACTTACCTGAAACCGAAGCCCACAATGTCTGTTGTCCCAACTAGCAGAGAGCAACCATCTTTGCCCCTCTTCCTTCTGGGGCCACGAACTCTGGCTCTGACTGGCCGGAGTTGCGATGTCACTCCCGCGCACAGGAGCCGCCAGTCACAGCACGACCCCTATTAGAAACGGCATGATGTGCCCTTTCTAAAAGTGTGATTACATCGGCTCTCAGCTTTTTAGTAAATATATCCTAAACCATAGAGGTTTAGGAGATATTTTAAACACTTACAGGCAAGCCTTAATATAGGCTTACCTGTAAGTAAAAGTAGGTGTACAACCACTTTAAGCCTTTAATGCTTCAAGCTTAACCACTTCCCGACCAGCGCACGACGATGTACGTCGACAGCATGGCACGGGCAGGCATATTGGCGTAAATGTACGTCCAATATTCGTTGCCGCCGTGCCATCGGGAGCGCGCCGCCGGCGGCGCGCTCCCGCGCTGGTCGGGACCTCCGTGAGTCCGGTCGCGGGACCCGCGGACTCGATCGCCGCGGGCATCCCCGCGATCGTCTCACGGAGCGGCGGAATGGAGGAAATGCTGTATAAACAACATTTTCTCATTCTGCCTAGCAACTAGTGACGCTGATCTCTGCTCCATGTGATTGGAGCAGAGATCAGTGTACACTAAATGAAAGCCCAACCCCCCCACAGTTAGTAACACTCCCCTAGGAACACTTAACCCCTACACTGCCACCCACAGGTTAACCCTTTCACTGCCAGTGTCATTTACACAGGAATCACTGCATTTATATAGCAGTGATTACTGTATAAATGACAATGGTCCCAAAAATGTGTCAAAAATGTCCGATGGGTCCCCGACAATGTCGCAGTCACAATAAAAATCGCAGATCACCGCCATTACTAGTAAAAAAAAAAAATAATAAAAAATTATTAATAAAAATGCTATAAAACTATCCCTATTTTGTAAACGCTATAACTTTTGCGCAAACCAATCAATAATCGCTTATTGCGATTTTTTTTACCAAAAATATGTAGAAGAATACGTATCGGCCTAAATTGAGGGAAAAAAAATGTTTTTTTATATATTTTTGGGGGATATTTATTATAACAAAAAGTAAAAAATAATGCGTTTTTTTCAAAATTGTCGCTCTATTTTTGTTTATAGCGCAAAAAATAAAAACCGCAGGGGTGATCAAATACCACCAAAAGAAAGCTCTATTTGTGGGAAAAAAAGGACGTCAATTTTGTTTGGGAGCCACGTCGCACGACCGCGCAATTGTCAGTTAAAGCGACGCAGTGCCGAATCGCAAAAAGTGGTCTGGTCTTTGACCAGCAAATTGGTCCGGTCTGAAAGTGGTTAAGCACATCGGGTCCGCCTGTCAGTTTTCTCAGGTGGACCCGATTGGAGCACCCATTGTTCTCTAGGGGGGTTGAAGATATGTCCCTGCTGACACCTGTCAGGCATCCGATCCGCTAAAAAAACCAAAATGTTCACACGTGTGGCAGAGCGGATGGAAATGGACACGCTTGCTCCATCTGCGTCAGCTCTGCACAGGGGAGCGGACATGGACCCGTCATCGCCTGCTCAGAGATTCCCTAACCCCCCCCCCCCCCCATGCAGGCAGAGCTTCTCCATCTGAAAAGGGCCATAGAGGCGCGGAGGCAGCCTGGAGTTGACAGATTGTGAGAACTCAAAACTAATGGGGGGGGGGGAGGAATAAAAAATAAAGCACAGGTCCAGCCCAAGGAACTCACCTTTGAGATCCTTCTATAGGTTTCCTGGTGTGTGTCTGTCTCAAATGGAGGTTTGCCCACTAGAAATTCATAGCAGAGGACTCCAAGGCTCCACAGGTCCACCTTCTCATCGTGCATTCTACCTTCGATCATCTCTGGAGGTAAATAGTCCAGTGTGCCACACAATGTGGTCCTCCTGAGAGGAAGGGAAGGAAAAAAAATAAAATAAAAATGACAGACTGCCATACAACACTGGGGGACTGACAACTCAGTCCACACACTACATCAATAAACTGTTTAATGTGCCATAAGTTTGCAATATAATCCACAGAGGATACAGAGAGCAATAAAAACCAGATGTTCTAACCCCTTTCCCCTGCTAAGATTTTAGAAAGGTTGGAGAAGACCAAGTATGGAGAATATCCTGGGGTAAGCTCATCGTTTGGCTTATTAATGGTGCCACAACTGGGCAAAACTGGAAATTCTGGGGAGGTTGAATAGGAATGCAGCGACCCTCTCCCAAGTGTTCCCACCATACATGAGCAACATTCACGAGGGTCAACAGGTTCTAAGTTTACCACTTAATCTTACCGAGATGATGGGGCGTGCACAGACCAGCCAAAATCTGCTATTTTTAATTCCCCATTAGCACCAAGAAGCAGGTTCTCCGGTTTGATGTCCCGATGTATCACCTTCTTAGCATGGCAATACAATAGAGCATCAGCCAGTTCTGTGATGTACTGCAGAGGAGAAAGCAAAAAAATAAATAAAAAAAAATAAGTCAGTGCAGATCGCAATAAGCAGAATCCCACCCTCTTGGCATCCATCAGTAAGGCCGTCCACTTACAGTAGCAGTTCGTTGGTCGTCAAACCGCGTACACCGCTGCAGCTCCCGGAAGAGCTCACCTCGGGGAGCATAGTCCAGGATAAGGTAGACTCTGGTTGCATCATGGAAATAGCCGTATAGCCGAAGAATGTTTGGATGTCTGAGGGGAGAAAAAAATAAAATAAATAATTTTAAAAATCAGAACAGTATTACAGTTGGTGCCCCAAAGGTCAGTTCCATCTGCAAGAAGTGGTTAATGATAGACATGGAGCTCAAAATGGCCAGGTTTTTTTCCCTGGCAGTTTAAAAAGCAGTATATTTTTGCTAGGAAAATACTTAAAAAAAGCTTGGTGGTTATGTTTAGCAGGGACCCAAGAGAATAAAAATGACGATTGTTGCCTTTTCTTGTGTCACATTGTATCTGTGCAGCAGTTTTTCAAATATTTTTGGATTAAATACATTAATGAATTAAACCAAAACCATATATACCAATTTTTTGGTATATCGTGAAAATAATTAAGCAGGCCATCTCCCCCCCGCCCCCCTTTCAGTCTATTATGAATTCTGCTGCTAGACTAATACACCTCACTAACCAATCTGATTTTTGCTCCTCTGCCAATCCCTTCACTACCCCTGTGTAAAATTCAAAATACAAGACCATCCACAACCTCGCCTCCATCTAAAATCACCAACCTCATCTGCAGATATGGCCCAAATAGTCTCCTCCGCTCCTCCCAGGACCTCCTGCTCTCTAGCTCCCTTGTTGCTACCTCTCATGCTCTCCTTCAGGACTTCTCCAGAGCCTCTCCCATCCTCCAGAACTCCCTACCCCAGTCTGTCCGATCAGCCCCTACCCTGTCCACCTTTAGGAAATCCCTGAAAACTCACTTAGTCAGGGAAGCCAATCCCACACCCACCTAACAACTGTCCCCGAGACACCCCCATGAAATCATTCTCTGCAGCTATTACCTTTCGTATCACCCCCTCCCTTTAGAACGTAAGCTCTACGAGCCAGGCCCTCCTGTACCTTCTGTATTAACTGTACTGTAATTGTGTTGTCCTCCCTATACATTGTAAAGCGAAGCGTAAACTGCTGGCGCTATATAAATGGTGTATAATAAAAAATAAAATAAGATGTTACACCAAGTAAAGAGATACCCAACAAGTCACTAACATTTCTCGTGGAATGGTAAACAATGGTACTTAAAAATCTCCATAAGCAATGCTTTAAATGCCTTTACAGGTCATTTGTTTAGCGTCAGAGGAGGTCTAGTGCTGGAATTATTGCTCTCGCTCCAATGTGCCCAGCAATACCTCACATGTGGTGCAAACAGTTTACATAAGCATGTGTGACTTCTGTGTAGTAGAGAGCTTTTTTTTAACTTTCATTTTGTTTTTTTACACTGTTCCTATAACTTAACTTTCTAAATCAC
This sequence comes from Lithobates pipiens, assembly GCF_037356315.1. Classification (NCBI taxonomy): domain Eukaryota; kingdom Metazoa; phylum Chordata; class Amphibia; order Anura; family Ranidae; genus Lithobates; species Lithobates pipiens. The sequence goes on from NW_027507789.1 coordinate 220,764,119, forward strand.
CTTTATTCCTATCACAAGGAACATCATAAACATCCCTTTAATAGGAAAAAAAAAAAAAAAAAAAAAAAAAAAAGGAAATCGAAGCCCTGCTCACCCCCCCCCCCGGTCGCCGGCATTGCAACTGTGGCTTCACAGCTGGGCACCCACTGCGCATGCGTGATTGACACCCGCCGTGGTTGGTCATGCAATCTGGGACCTGTCACGTGTCCCAGATGATTGACAAGAGATTGACATGTCTTCTAGGACATGCGACAGGTCCCAGAAAACTACAGGACCATTCAAAGTGCAGCTTGTACATCCACAGTGGGCACCCAAGCTGTGCAGTTTCGAACTGTCCCAGTAAGCGCCAAGCTGAATTTTCAGGCACTAGACTTGTGTGGATGTAGGACTGGCAGGTTTAATGAGGTTAAGGCAGCTCCAGCATGTTATGTACAGAGGCTTTATTTATACAGCTCACTAATCGCAGGTAAAAATGTTGGGAGCAGAGAGCAGCACGATATGCCCTAAAAGCAGCTCATATGTATCTGAGCGGGAGGGGAGACAGGAAACAGAAAACTTTTGAAGAACCCTCGTATTAGCCGTTACAGCAGATACTCCCATATATACACACAGACGGCTGAGGAAATAAACTAACCTCAAGTGTGACTGGATCTCCACCTCCCTGCGCAGCTGATGTTCCACATTGGCTTTCTCCAACTGGGATTTAAAGAGAACCTTCAATGCCAGGATGAATTTACTCTGCTTCTCCCTGGCCAAGTACACGTTGCCAAACTTTCCTTTTCCTAAAGGACGGCCAATCTCAAAGTCCTCCAGACACCACTGCTTCCTGCAGGGAAAAAACATTAATATGAAAAACAAAGGCGGCGACAATAATATACTGAATTGGGAGCGACGCCATCGTCTATCACAGAGAAAAAAAAAACCCTCACACACTCTGCCCATGCCAAAATCAGATCTGCATCCAAGTTAAGAGCCTTCAAGTTCTGCATTAATGGTAGCCACGGCATTGTCCAATTAAAATCCTGCTTAGCAGACCCAGCAAACCAGGTCCATTGTTAATGGGATAACCACCATCCGCCTCACGCTGTATCAGGATATACAGAGCGTCATGTGGTACAAAGCCACAACTAAACCCATAACAGGGAATCTGCACAGAGCGTTCAGGGGTGGTACAGAGGTGTGATCTATGCCGAGATTAATAATTCCATTCTAGTGAAAAGTACCCAACTAAAACGAGTTTAGTGCCAAATTATAGGCCAGCCCAAATTCTTCCCAGCTGGGGCCAGGCAAGCCTTCGGCTGCAATACCAAGAGGATCTAAATGCCAGGTTGCAGAGGTAGGCATTCCCATCATGTGACTGCTGTGATTGGCGGTCACATGATGAGAAAGTGCCCAATGCATACTTGCAATCGGGACCTTTCTGGCACACATTAGTTATTGTTTTGGGCACGTGCTCTGAACACACCAAGTGCTTATATAGGGAAGAATATACGCAGCTACTCAGCGCTGAAGTGTTACAAAACCCAGGACCCTGAGGTCACAGTACACGGAACATGGAAATGCAATAGTTTTAGTAAATATATACTGCTAAATAAGTTATCAGCAGAATATAGCAGTCTTGTGACTAAGTGTCTGGTTAAAGCTTGTAGGAGGAGTTTTCATTCTACTCGTATTGTCCTATGGAGGCTGCAGGACTCCCGACCCTCTTTCAGGATACATCAGAGTTAAGGATGTAGTGTGACATTACTGCTGACACTCTACAGTGGTCCCGGACACCGCCAGCCAGCTGCACGCCACACTGGTCCCGGACACCGCCAAGCCACCATCTTGCACCACAGGACACATCCCACACTGCAGTACTGCATAGCTACAAGAGTCCCAAATAGCATGACTGCATGCGCAGAAGAACCTGGAACACCCCACATCACTGCACAGGCTGGAGTTACACTTAGAAACTTACTGTTCCGACTTACAAATTCAACGCAAGACCAAACCTACAGCCCCCCCCCACCCCATCTCATTTGTAACCCGGGACTGCCTGTAGTACTAATTGGCCCTGTGCTGATTACATGCACCCTCCCAAATTAAAATAAAAATATAAAACCAACTACAGAAAAACGCAACACCTTGCAATACACACCAAACTGAGCATGTGCAGAGTGACTCCAAAGGCTGTCTTATCAGGAGTTGGTTAGGGGACAGTGGAAGGGGAGGATCAGAGGCTTTTTACACAATATGGAGGATTAACCCCTTAGGTTCCACAGAGAGTACAACAAGCATGCTTTACTGCATACACCGACTGATTTTACTGTTGTGGGTAAAGTAACTTTAAAGCGCACCCACATTCATGCGTAGGGTCAGCAGGAAGAGCTTCCACAGTAAAAAATAAAAAAAAAAAGTTTAACACAAAACACTACTCACTTTTTACCCTCTTCCTTTATTGTACTAGTGGCAGAGATGGTAGAGGACACTGGTTGGCTTGGATTGGCAGCAACTTTCTTATCTGCAGGGGGAGGAGCTAGAGAAAAAAAAAAAACTTTGCATTAAAGTTTCTATAGGAGATATGTAGACATTGAAGTACAGGGCTATTTTGTCCTTTTCCAGCAGTAACTCACCTGTAGTACCATTTGGGTCTCTGTTTTCATCAGCTGGCTGTGTGCGGGATGCTGGCTGGACCTGTGGTAAGGGCTTAGGTTGAGACCGATTGGCTGCCGGGAGTACTTGTTTTTGATTGGTTACAACTGGTTTCTGGGAGAGAACTCTCTGCGGAATATTGGTAGAACAAGGCACCCTCTTCGCACCAAGTGCCGGTACTGGCTGCTTCACCTGGCCAATTTGTCTCTGCTGCTGCTGCAGTTGTGTCATTGGGATCCGTTTGGGGCCATCAGCCACAGAAGGAAAACTCTAAAGACAAATATTACCATCAACAGCTCTGTCAGAATACTTCCCTGCTGTACAGTCTATATATATTTAATATCCAACACAAGAACCAAAAACAAAGCAGGGACATTAAATGCCAGAAAGACATTGGGGTTGATTTCCTAAAAGTGGAGCATGCAAAATCTGGTGCAGCTCTGCATGGCAGCCAATCAGCTTCCAGGTATTTTACGATCCAAGCTTAAAGTGGTTGTGAAGTTTTTTTTTTTTTTTAAACAAACATGTTATACTTACCCCCACTGTGCAGCTTGTTTTGCACAGAGTGGACCCGAACCTGCTCTTCTGGGGTCCCTCGGCGGCTGTCTCGGCTTCCCCCTGCAAGTACTTCTCACGTTCATGCGAGCTCCCTCGCATGGCGAGAAGCACTTGCGGGCGCGCTCCCGTAATACAGCCGGCGGCTATAGCCGCTCACTGCATCACTTGGCCCCGTCCCCAGCACGCTGCGTCATATGTGATTGACAGCAGCGCGAGCCAATGGCTGCACCGCTTTCAATCCATCCACTCCAGCCAATCAACGGCCAGGCTGAGCGGCAAAGAGGACATCTGGGGCGAGCGTGGGACTTTTGACAGGTCAGGTAAGTAAAGGTGGGGGGGGGGGGGGGGGGGGTGGGGGCCAGCACTGTCAGATTTTTCTTCACCTTAATGCTTAGAATGCATTAAGGTGAAAACATATTTACCTTTACAACCCCGAGCAAGCTGAAGTTAGAAGCCAATTAGTTTCTATGCACAGCTGCACCAGACTGCACTCCAATTTTAGTAAAGCATCCCCAATGTTCTATATGACACTGACCACCGGATACTGGGAAAGTGGAAGATGCCAAGCAAAAATATGCTAGCGAATTGAGGATCTTTCGTGAGATTTATGATCAACTTCACCAAGATTGCACAGCGACTTCAGCCTTGAACCCAAGATGCTAGAAGCTGGCATTAAATGAGACTTTATTCTTTAGCATCAGAGGTGTACCTACAGGGGGGTCGCAATTGTGACCCAGCCCCATGCAGCCCCCCTGTACGCCTTGATATAGAGGAAGCCATCTCCATTTTCGTCCTGCAGACATTCAGTGGCTGCAGGAGGAAAAATGGGGCGATTAATTCCTCTATATGCAGCTGCCCCTGCCGCTTCTAGCGAGCTTCTTCCTGCTGCCCCTGGGGTTGCTTTTTTCCAGCAAACTCCCCTCTGCAGCTCTGCTAGTTTCCTGTCTCCCACCAGGGAAGGCAACAGTAAATGTGCCAGTACAGTGATCTGTACCTGATCAACTGTTTACTAGGGGTGTTAAAAAGGGGAGGAGCAGATACACACCAAAACCAGATACCCTCAACCCCTGTAAGATTGCGGCATTGTTGTGTGGCAATCTATGAATCTTCCAGCCCCTCCTTCCCCTGCTGCCTTCAGGAGAGACAGGTCCTAGAAGACAATCGCGACCAACGAGAAGGTGCAGCGCAACTTGGGCATGCACAGTAGGAAACGGGCTGTGAAGTCCGCGAGGCTTCACTTTGTGAAGATGCCAGCGCCTGAACTTGGAGCCAATCAACTTGGGGTGCCGAGGTTACAGGCTCCCTGGATCAGGCAAGCGTCGTTATGTTAAAAAGTCAGCAGTATTCGTACAGTATTTGTAGCTGCTGACTATTTCCCCAGGCTGGAACTCCTGGGAATGCATGTTCCTTACTAAAGAACATTTTTTTTATCAAGTGGTAATTGGTAGACTAAAACAAAGGCCCGGTCCCCTTGTAGGGTAAAGGTACAAGGCCTGAATCACCCTTCTAAACAGAAGAAAAACTGAGCTTATCCTAACCCAAAATGATGATGCTGAAGGCCCCTTTGCCAAGTAGGACCAATCAGCTCAGTTGTCAATGCCAGCGATGGTGAACCTTGGCACCCTAGACGTTTTTAAACATTTCCCATGATGCTCAGGCACTCTGCAGTGTAGTCAAGCATCATGGAAAATGTAGTTCCAAAATATCTGGGGTGGCAAGGCTTGCCATCACTGGTCTATGCCATGTTTGTTCCACACAGCATATGGAGCAGGAGCACCATCTGAGCTGCTTGCTCTGCCTCCCTCTGCCCAGCTGAGATCTGAGGGGGAAGAAGCGGTTGACATCCACGTAGGCAAAGGTGCTTTCCCCCCCTATAGACAGGCTCTGCCCATGTAGTATATTCACTAAATGGGCAGAGGGGGAATGTGAGCCGCCTGCCAGTTTACTGACAGACAATTCTCATCCTGTACACCAGGTCCAGTCTGCCTGGGATCTGCAGTAGTCTTCTGTGCTGAAAACTTCCACAACCTTTCCAATTAGGCATGGAACCCAGTTATATTCCATTTCACTCCGCAATAGAACCTGGGTGGCACAGACATGTTTTGGGTCTCCAATTTGTTAACGCAGAAGTCCACCTTTTGGAACATATCTGCGTGGCATGTACCAGCAGCTGCAGCCTCCGTCCTCAGGGGCAGGTGGGCATCTTCTCTGGGCGCTTGCTGTCACTAATTGAAAAAGACATGACCCGAATGGGGCTCCACCCACATTCATTCACAATCCTCCATGAATGAGAAGCTACAAGTCCAGGCAGCCCCTGCGGCTTGTAGTTTCCAGGAACTAACATTCAGTGCTGTTGAGCGCTCTGGTAGTTGATTCATTCTTCCGGTCAGTTTGCATCTGTCTGTCCATACCAGGTACGGACAGACGGATACACCGAGAAGTCTGCAGGAGTCTTGCATAGCACCCGTAATCTGCTGATCATGGGTGCAATGCTTCCCAGGCTCCACGTTGGGGGGGGGGGGGGACTTCTTTAACCTGCCTTCATCAATAACATTAAGAAATGGTCAGGCTATTCTCTCCTTACCTTCACATTAGGGCCAGACACAACAGGATGACTCTTGGCTGTGCAGGGCTCCATTCTCTCCTAGAAAGGAATGAGGACCGTTAAGACACCAAAGTACAGAAAACTGAGAAAACAGAGCAGGAGATGAAAGGGTGCAGATAATAAAACTTCACTTCCATAGTGAGGGGAAAAGTATTTGATTTCCCCCCCCCCCCCACCCCCCCAGCTGATTTTGTAGGTCTGCCCACTGACAAAGAAAAGATCAGTCTATAATTTTAATGGTCGGTTTATTTTAACAGCGAGAACAAAATGATTCAGAAAAATGCATTAAAAAGTTATGAATTGATTTTCATTTTAATAAAGTGAAATAAGTATTTGATCTCCCCCCCCCAAAAAAAAAAATCAGCAAAATGTCTGACTCCCAGGTGTCTGCTATACAGGCAAGGAGCTCGGATTAGGAACTCTTAACCACTTCAGCCCCAGAGGACTTTACCCCCTTAATGACCAGGCCATTTTTTGAGATACAGCAATGCGTTACTGGAACTGACAATTGCACGGTTGTGGGACGCTGTATCCAAAAAAAGTATGTCTTTTACCCCACAAATAGAGCTCTCTTTTGGTGGTATTCCCCCCCAAGCTCCTTTTCATCTACACATCTCCAGAATTGCTCTCGATATAGGCATGCTACAAATTAGATTGCTAGCGCTTTGGGTCATGCTGCCTGGCTCTAGCTTCCCTTGCAGCTCTGTACTGGAGTCCCTCTGCTACCAACTCTTCCTCCAGCCCTTCCCTCTATCTTATTATATGGGCACTTTTCACATGTTCTGCTCACTCTTAGAGAACACACACACACACCATTCACATCTATGGCACCCTTCTACAGGTCTATATTGAAGGTATGGGACTACAGGGGCAAAAAAAACACCAGAAGACCACCAGGGGGTGAAGGCGAGTCCTATGGGGGGGGGGGGGGGGGAGAACACCACCTCTCATGGGCCAGCAGACTTCTAGGAGATGAAGGGGTGACTTATGGGTGATAACAGCCCTCCTGTCATCATTGGGCCTACAGGGGGCAGCAGACTTCCTAGGGGTGAAAGAGAGGCATATGGAAGGTAAAAGCAACCCTCTCTCATGGGCCTACATGGGGAGCAGCAGACCTATAGGGGGACAACATCCCTCTCAGGAGGCCTACAAGGTGCAGCAGACATGCTGGGGGCAAAGGGGAGGCCTATAGGGGATAACAGACCCCCTCTTATGAGCCTACATGGGGCAGCAGACCTGAGGGTGAAGGGGAGGACTATGGGTGATAACAGGCCCCCCTCATGGGTCTACAGGGGGCAGCAGACCTCCTGTGGGTGAAGGGGAGGACTATGGACAACACCCCCGCCCAGGCAGCAGACCTCCTGGGGGGTGAAGGGGAGGATAACAGCCCCACCCCCCCCATAGGCAGCAGACCTCCTATAGGGGATAACAGTCCCCCTCATGGGCCTACAGACCTCCTGGGGGGGGTAAAGGGGAGGTCTATGGGAGATAACAGCCCCCCTCATGGGCCTACAAGGGGCAGCAGACCTCCTGGGAATGACAGCACCTCTCAGGGGCCAGCAGACTTCTTGGAGATGAAGTGGAGACCTACGGGTCATAACAGTCCTCCTGTCATTGGGCCTACAGGGGGCAGAAGACTTGCTAAGGGTGAAGGGGAGGTCTATGGGAGATAACAGGCCCTCATGTGCCTACAGGGGGCAGCAGACCTACAGGAGGTGAAGGTGACGTCTATGGGGGATAACAGCCCATCTCATGGGCCTACAGGGGGGCAGCAGACATCCTGGGGTGAATGGGGAGGCCTATGGGTGACAACAGCCCCTCTCATAGGGGTGAAGGGGAGGCCTATGGGGGATAACAACCCCCCAGGGGCCTACAGGTGGCAGCAGACCTACTGGGGGGGGGGGGGGGTAAAGGGGAGGCATATGGGGATAATAGTCCCCCCTCTGAGGCCTATAGGGCGCAGCAGATCTCCTGAGGGTGAAGGGGAGGCCTATGGGTGATAATAGGCCCCCGCTGAGGCGCATAGGGGACAACAGCCCCCCCACATGGGGGTGAAGGGGAGGCCTATGGGGGACAACAGCACCTCACAGACCTCCTAGCAGTGAAGGGGAGGACTATGGGGGATAATAGTCCCCCCTCGGAGGCCTATAGGGGGCAGCAGACCTCCTGGGGTGAAGGGGAGGCCTATGGGGGATAATAGCCCCCCTCTGAGGCCTATAGGGGGCAGCGGGGAGGATCATCACCAGCCGCCTCCACTTACTCAGCAGAAGGCTTCCCAGCTCTCGGCCCTCACCCCACTATCGCTATGACAACCAGCTCTCTCGCCCACAATCCGCCTCAGCCCGGCAGCGCTCCGCCGTCCTCCTCACACCATGCAAAGTCCGCCCGACGTCTTCGACAGTTCAAACCGCCCGCTTATAAAGCGCTTTAAACCGTTTTGCACGCTGATTGGCCGGGACGAGCGAGCTGCTCGCCTCCTATTGGCTGCGGGCGGGAAAACCGTTGGGGGTCCGCCCACTTGCGTCCCAACGTCACGTCGCTGGCCGGAGGGGGGCGACGCGCAGGCATCCACTAACAGCGGAGGGGCGGGGATGTGAGACGCGCATGCGCCGTTGGAAAAAGAGGGACATGCGACGCTGGTAGCCGTTTTCGTCGCATTCTGGTGACGTCACGCTGGTACTTTCTACCTTCCTTAACGCCATCTGCGAGCCCACAACCGTTCCCCGGTGTACACAGAGGTGAGATTTCCTCCGGGTGGGTTTGCTGTGGAGGTATGGAGGAAATGTTTAATAATATAGGGAGCCAAACGGATTTTCTATTGTGTGCACTTGTCTGTAGGGGAAGCATTGCATTGTTTATAGCTGACCATACACTATACAATCCGCTGTGCAGTGCAAGGGCCTGTCTGGTTGGATAGAGATTGAATGTCAGAGGAGGGAGGTACAGAGTCTTCCCCTCTGCTGCCTGCTTGGGTCATTCTTTGGGTGTCCTCCTCAGTGCCTGCATGATGTGGACACTTCCTATTGGATGTGCAGCAACCGGTGTTCTCTCAGGATCCAGAGGATGTCGTCTTCCCAGGAGGAGGGCGGCAGAAGGACCGGGGGTCTTCGGTAGAAGGTGGTGGGCATTGCAGTTGCTAAATCCAGAGGTGTCCACCTCAGTGCCTGCGTGACGTGGACACTTCTTATTGAACGTGCAGCAGCAGGCGTTCTCTCAGGATCCAGAGGACATCGTCTTCCCAGGGACTGGGCTGGCAGGGCATCGGGGATCTCATGTAGGGGGGGTGGGCATTACATTTGCTAAATGCAGAGGTGTCCACCTCAGTGCCTGCATGACATGGACACTTCCTATGGGATGCCCAGCGGCAGGGGTTCTCTCAGGATCCAGAGGACATCGTCTTCCTAGGAGGAGGGCTACAGAGGACCAGGAATCTTTGGGAGGGATCGGAGGTGCTGCAGTGCTGGATTTACAGTTACCAGATTCAGAGCCTCATGATGTAGATACTTCCGACTGGATGTCTAGCGGCAGGGGTCCTCTCTGGATCCAGAGGATGTCGTCTTCACAGGATTAGGGTGGCAGGGGACTGGGGATCTCGGATGGGTGGTGGGCATTGCAGTTGCTAAATCCAGAGGTGTCGACCTCGGTGCCTGCATAAAGTGAACACTTCCTATTGGATGTTCAGCAGCAGGCGCCCTCTCAGGACATAGTCTTCCCAGGCCCGGGGGTGGCAGGGCATCGGGATCTCATGTAGGGGGGATGGGCATTACAGTGCTGGATTTGCAGTTGCTGAGTCCAGAGGTGTCCACCTTGGTGCCTGCGTGACATGGACACTTCCTATGTGATGCCCAGTGGCAGAGGTTTCTGTAAGGATCCAGAGGGCATCGTCTTCCCAGGAGTAGGGTGGCAGAGGACCGGGTATCTTTGGAGGGGAGGCACTGCAGTGCTGGATTTACAGTTACTGGATTCAGAGGTGGACACTTCCGACTGGATGTCTAGCGGCAGGGGTCCTCTTTGGATCCAGAGGAGGTTGTCTTCACAGAAGTGGGGGTGACAGGGGGCCTCAGGTGGGGTGGGGGGTGGCGGGCTGTGGCCATTGCAGTTGCTAAATTCAGAGGTGTCTACCTCAGTATGTTCATGATGTGGACACTTCTATTAGTGGCAGGGGTTCTCTCTGGATCCAGAGGATGTCGCCTTCACAGGAGGAGGGTGGCAGAGGACTGGGAATCTCAGATGGGTGGTGGGCATTGCAGTTGCTAAATCCAGAGGTGCCCACCTTTAGTACCTGTATAACGTGGACACTTCCTATTGGATGCCCAGTGGAGGGGGTCTCCCAGGATCCAGAGGACGTCATTCTCACTGGAGGGGGGGGCAATGGGGGACCAGGGGTCTGGGGGCATGGGCATTGCAGTTGCTGAATCCAGAGGTGTCCACCTCAGTGCCTGCATGACGTGGACACTTCCTATTGGATGAGCAGAAGCAGGGATTCTCTCAGGATCCAGAGGACATTGTCTTCCCAGGTGAAGGGCGGCCGAGGGCGCAATGGGTCGTGGGGGGGTCCGGGGGCACTGCAGTGCTGGTTTTGCAATGACAGACTTCAGAGGTGTCCACCTCAGTGCCTGTGTGACGTGGCCACTTCCTATGGGATGCCCAGTGGCAGGGGTGCTCTCAGGATCCAGGGGACATCGTCTTCCCAGAAGGGGGACGGCAGAGGACCGGGGGTCTTTGGGGGGGGGGGGGGGGGGAGAGAAGGCACCGCAGTGCTAGATTTACAGTTACCAGATTCTGAGGTGTCCACCTCATGACGTGGACATTTCTGACTGGATGTCCAGCGGCAGGGGTCCTCTCTGGATCCAGAGGAGGTCGTCTGTGCAGGCTCTTGGGGAGACCAGATATAGTGACTGCAGGCTCCTGGGTTTAGTAACGATTTAAACAAATCCTCCTTTATAAGTTGTACCTGCTTATTTGCAGCCCTCTCCTCTCTACATCCATTTAAAGTGATGAATTATAAAGCTTGTCTGAGCTGTCAGAAAATAAGGGGGGGGTGCAGGGAGCTGGAGTTACACTCTGCAGAGCTCAGTGAGGAGAGCCCTGAGATCTGGTTGGAGGGAAGGGACACACCCCCTTCAAAAGGCACACAGGAACAGAGTTGAGGCTGTCAATCACAGGCTGTGTGCTGAAGCTCCCTCCCCCGTCGTGAGATTGGAGATTCCTCCTCCGCTTCCTGATCAGTGCACAGGATCGGGTTGCAGGATGTGTGTGTGTTGTGGTTTCACAGAGATTCGCACTACAGTGCAGTGGCCCGGGGTGAGACCGACAATTAGTGTCTTTTAACGTTTGTCACACGACGGTGACATTGTTCCCGTTTTTTTACAGTGGTTGTAAAACCTTCCATAGACCCAGCGAACTGACCGGCCTCAGGTGATGCACAGAGATGACACACACACACACACACTCTCTTTTCACATATTTATTTGTATCATTTTCCTTCCACTTCACAATTATGTGTCACTTTGTGTTGGTCCATCACATAAAATCCCAATAAAATACATTTATGTTTTTGGTTGTAACATGACAACATGTGGGGAATTTCAAGGGGGTATGAATACTTTTTCAAGGCACTGTAGATCAGGGGGTCTCCAACCTATGGCCACTCCAGTTGTTTAGGAACTACAATTCCCATCATGCCTAGTCATGTCAGAGTTTTACAATGTCTCGTGGGACCTGTAGTTCCGCAACAGCTGGAGGGCCGTAGTTTAGAGACCCCCCCCCCCCCCCCCCGGTCTAGATGAATGATGGAGAACCTTGGGGCACCCCCAGATGTTTTGGAACTACATTTCCCATGATGCTCAACTACACTGCAGAGTGCATGAGCATCATGGGAAATGTAGTTCCAAAACATCTGGGGTGCCAAGGTTCACCATCACTGATCTAGATTTTAGTTAGGGGGTATTGGAGTAAAGGGGGCTGAATATAAATGCCTCCCAACACTTTTCACATATTTATTTGTATCGTTTTCCTTCCACTTCACAATTATGTGTCACTTTGTGTTGGTCTATCACATAAAATCCCAATAAAATACATTTACATTTTTTGGTTGTAAATGATGAAATGTGGGGAATTTCAAGGGGTATGAATACTTTTTCAAGGCACTGTAGATCAGGGGTCTCCAACCAGCGGGCAGCACAGTGGTGTAGTGATTAGCACTCTCTTCTAGCAGTAAGAAGGGTCGCTGGTTCGTATCCCGACCACAACACTACCTGCATGGAGTTTGCATGTTCTCCCTGTGCCTGTGTGGGTTTCCTCCGGGTACTCCGGTTTCCTCCCACACTCCAAAGACATGCTGGTAGGTTAATTGGCTTCTGTCCAAAATTGGCCCTAGTATATGAATAGGGACCTTGGATTGTGGGCTCCTTGAGGGTAGGGACTGATGTGAGTGTGCAGTGTACAGGGATAGGGATAATTGTAGACACTCACTCAGGTTCAACTGGATGGACTGGTGTCTTTATTCAACCTTAGTAACTATGAAACCTATGGCCACTCCAGTTGTTCAGGAACTACAATTCCCATCATGCCTAGTCGTGTCAGAGTTTTACAATGCCTCATGGGACGTGTAGTTCTGCAACAGCTGGAGGGCCGTAGTTTGGAGACCCCCCCCCCCCCCCCCCCCGGTCTAGACCAGTGATGGAGAACCTTGGGGCACCCCAGATGTTTTGGAACTACATTTCCCATGATGCTCCACTACACTGCAGAGTGCATGAGCATCATGGGAAATGTAGTTCCAAAACATCTGGGGTGCCGAGGTTCACCATCACTGGTCTAGGTTTTAGTTAGGGGGTATCAGAGTAAAGGGGGCTGAATACAAATGCCTCCCAACACTTTTCACATATTTCCTTGTATCATTTATCATTTATCCTTCCACTTCACAATTATGTGTCACTTTGTGTTGGTCTATCACATAAAATCCCAATAAAATACATTTATGTTTTTTTGGTTGTAACCTGACAAAATGTGGGGAATTTCAAGGGGTATGAATACTTTTTCAAGGCACTGTAGATCGGGGGTCTCCAACCTATGGCCACTCCAGTTGTTCAGGAACTACAATTCCCATCATGCCTAGTCATGTCAGAGATTTACAATGCCTCATGGGACGTGTAGTTTCCGCAACACCTGGAGGGTGGTAGTTTGGCGCCCCCCCCCTGGTGTAGGGGGTCATGCCCTGGCCGCAAGATGATTGGCCCAGTACAGGTGACGGCTTCCTGTTGAGTTTAGCATTTTATTTAATTTTTTCCTGAGCCTATACATCTACATTTTCTTTTGCAGACTGCGTTGCCTCTCCCGCCACGATGTTCAGATACAAAATCACGCTGAAAGATCGCCACCAGCTCTACAAGCTGATCATCAGCCAGCTCCTCTACGACGGGCACCTCAACATCGCCAACGGCCTGATCAACGAGCTCAAACTGACTTCCGGGTGCGCCCCGTCTGAGCAGCTCCTCCACCTCATCAAAGTGGGTGAGTAAACGGAGGCCGTCCGTCTACATCTGTCCGCTTTGTAAAAAAAAAAAAAAAAAAAAGACAGCAACCCGTTTTTTTTTTTTGTCACTTCTACTTTTTTTTTAAGGTATGGAAAACGACGACAGCACGGTGCAGTACGCCATCGGCCGCTCGGATACGGTGGCCCCCGGAACCGGGATTGACCTGGAGTTTGACGCCGACGTCCAGACGATGTCGCCGGAGGCCTCGGAGTACGAGACGTGCTACGTCACCTCCCACAAGGGCCCCTGCCGCGTGGCCACGTACAGCCGCGACGGTCAGCTGATCGCGACAGGCTCCGCCGATGCCTCCATCAAGGTCCTGGACACGGAGAGGATGTTGGCCAAGAGCGCCATGCCGATAGAGGTAACCCGCGGCCTATGGATTCTTTTATTCGCTTGCCGGACGGCATAACCTTTAGTCCTGTGGTGTCAAAGGGGCTCTCTTGTGCCGGATCACTTATCTAGTACGCGACTCGGCATGCGCCGTGCCGTTCTCGGCTGTGCTGTGATTAGTCACATTAGGTGCCGGGCCAATGGATGACTGCCGCCCCCCACTGACCGGCGAGGAGAAAGACAGGACAGACTCTGTGCTGCCAGTGGGGGACTTGATGGTTTTTTTTTTTTTTTGTTTCCCTGCAAAGCAGGGAATAAAAACCAGCACTTAGTAAAAGAACCTCACAATAAACACTGGCTAGGCACACCCTTTGATCATCAGGGGTCTCAAACTGGCGGCCCTTTAGCTGTTGCAAGACTACAAGTCCCATGAGGCATTTGCAAGGCTGACCGTTACAAGCCAGGCTGAGGCATGACGGGACTTGTAGTTCCGCAACAGCTGGAGGGCCACCAGTTTGAGACCCCCGTGCCCTAGATGTTTAACCCCCCCCCCCCTTCCCAGCCAGTGTCATTAGTACAGTTACAGTGCATATTGTTAGCGCTGATCACTGTATTAGTGTCGGTTAGTGCCAGATTGCCTACCGCTCTATCGCAGTCCCATTTATGTGAGCTGATCGCCACCATTATAATACTAATGAAAAAAATGCATATAAATTCCAGTCTATAGCCCATAGTTTGTAGGCGCCATAACGTTTCACGCACACCAATCAATATACGCTTATTGGGATATTTTTTTTAAATGTTGCCAAGAAAATGTAGCAGGATATATTGGCCTAAATTTAGGAAGAAATTTTAGATAATTTTTTTTTTTTTTTTTTTTTTTTTTTTTTTTATAGTGGAAAGTAAAAAAATATATATTTTTTTCCCCAGAATTGTCCTGTCTTTTTTTTGTTTTTATAGTGCAAAAAATAAAAAAAACGCAGAGGTGATCAAATACAACCAAAAGAAAGCTCTATTTTGTGTAAAAAAATAAAAAATAAAAAAAAAATAAATAAAAAAAATGATATAAATTTATGTATACTGCTCAATTGTCAGTTGGGGAGGGAGTAGCGGAAAGATGGGGAGGGGAAGGATTGGTGGGGGGAGCACATATAGGGAAGGCGAGGAAACACATAGAGGGAAGGAGGGGGGAGGGGAAGCACATATAGGGAAGGAGGAGAAGCACATAGAGGGAAGGAGGGGGGGAAAGGGGGAGCACATTTAGGGAAGGAGGGGAAGCACATATAGAGATGGAGGGGTGGAGAAGAGGGAGCACATATAGGGAAGGGGGGGGGGGTTATTTTTTATTTGATTTTTTTTTTTTTTTTTTAACCAAAACAATGTAGCAGACTATATATTGGTATAAAATAAAGAAATGCATTTTTTTTTTTATTGGATATGTTTTATAGGAGAAAGTAAAAAATATTACATAGTTACATAGTTGGTGAGATTGAAAAAAGACACAAGACCATATTGTTTTTGATTTTTTTTTTTTTCAAAATTATCCAGCCCTTTTCCGTTTTTTATAGTGCAAGTAGGGCTGGGGAAAAAAATCTTGAATCGAGTTGAGAGGTCAAATCGATTCAAAATTTTAAGCAAATCGATTTATTTTAAAAAAAATTTCACCACCGCCCCGGTCCTGAGGAGCTGTGGGCAGGAGTTTTTAGGCAAGGCTGCGGCTTCGGCTTAGTCTGTGAGGCCGCGTACTAGGCTGAAGCCGCAGCCTCTTGCCCGCAGCTCCTCAGGACTGGCGTGGTAGCCATAAAAAAAAAAAAAAAAACTCGATTCAAATCGTGAATTGAGTTTTATTTATTTTTTAAATCACAGATATTATTATTATTTTTATTTATTTTTTAGAAAATCACCCAGTTCTAAGCGCAAGATATAAATTTTAATTGATGTACAGCGTTGCATGACTTGCGCAATTGTCAGTTAAAGTAATGCAGTTCTAAAAAGGAACAAAAATGGTGTGGCCATGAAAGGGGGGGGGTAAAACCTTCTGGACATGAAGTGGATAAATGAAGGTTCCTTCCAACCTTTAGAATTCACTAAGACTCGATAGTCGCCCCACATTGGGATTAAAATTTTTTTTTAAATTTTATATATATATATAAAAAATTTTTATTTATTTTTTTAACCTCTGCTTATTCACAGGTGATGATGAACGAGACCGCCCAACAGAACATGGAGAACCATCCCGTCATCCGCACTTTGTATGACCACGTGGATGAGGTCACGTGTCTGGCGTTCCACCCAAATGAGCAGATCTTGGCTTCGGGATCCAAAGACTACACCCTGAAACTATTCGATTACTCCAAACCGTCAGCCAAGAGAGCCTTTAAATTCATCC
This sequence comes from Lithobates pipiens, assembly GCF_037356315.1. Lineage (NCBI taxonomy): Eukaryota > Metazoa > Chordata > Amphibia > Anura > Ranidae > Lithobates > Lithobates pipiens. Next base: position 220,780,173 of record NW_027507789.1, read on the forward strand.
AGGTGAGTGACGGTCCGGTCGGCGGTCAGGCTTGTATCCTAGATCTGGCGGGGTTTCTAGATCTGAGACCTGATCAAAGCCGATCCCGCTAGCCAGAAGACATGGCAGCTGGTCACTCTGGCCTTCCGGTGGGGTGGGAGAGCCCGCATGGAGCGGGGTGGTGGAGGGGGGGTTGTTATTACAAGAAAGCCGTCCGTTGGCTCTAAAAATTTTTTTAAAAAATGGTGCCCGGGTGATGTGCAGCTGCAGGCATCACTCCGGCACAACCACTTGAACCAGCATGACGTTACATTTGATTTTGCGGCAAGTGGTTAAAGCAGAGGCCCTAGAGAATAAAATGGTGGATTCATCCATTTTTTTTTTTTTTTTTGTGCTTTTAAACGCAATTTTTGGGGAAAAAATATACTTAAAAAAATAAAATAAAAAACAATGCAAAGAAACACAATGCACAACCCAGTTGTTTGGTAAAATGAAAAAAAAAGATGATGTCGCGCCCAGTAAATCGATACCAAACATGTCACGCTTTAAAAAATTGCACACGCTTATTGTTACTGTCCATAGACAAAACTTTACAGCAGGGGTCTCAAACTGGTGGCCCTCCGGCTGTTGCCAAAACTACAAGTCCCATGAGGCTTTGCAAGGCTGCTACAGTTACAAGCACAACTCCCATAGGCAGAGGCATGATGGGACTTGTAGTTTCGCAACAGCTGGAGGGCCACCAGTTTGAGACCCCCCTGCTTTACAGGTTACCACTTTAGATTTACACAGGGGGTCTGGTGCTAGAATTACTGCTTGTGATCTGACATTCACAGCGATACCTGACACGTGTGGGACGATCGCTGTCTGTGTGGGACCTATGCGTACGAGGACGGCGGCACTTCAAAAAAAGTTTATTTTTATTTTTACAACCTCCTTTTATTTTTTTTTTTTTTTATTTTTTTTTTTTTTTTTTTTTTTTAGGTTTAATATATATTTTTTTTTCATCACGTTTTGTTGCTGTCACAAGGAATGTAAAAATTCTTTTGATAGCAATAGGCATGTGACAGGTACTCTTTATGGAGAGATCTGGGCTCTATAAGAACCTAAATTCTAGGCGAACAATTTTTTAAGGAATTTCGACAAATTAATTCGGAAATATCCAAATTTTTGCAGAAATTTGAAATTCGAAAATTCAAAAATAATTTGGCCGCTAGTGAACATAACGAATTTATCCAAAGTTACGAATTATCCGAAATAACGAATGCCGCATCTAAACGAGTGGAACGTAACTAATAATAATAATAAAACACTTTTATTAGTTTAGTTCCATTTTTTTTAGATGCGGCATTCGTTATTTCGGAAAAATTCCTGTGCGGGTTGCGGGGGTGCAGGCACACGCTGGGCACAGGGTGCGGGGTCTAGGAGCGAGCTGGGCACAAGGTTCCGGGGGGTCTTGGAGCCCGTTGGGCACAGGGTGCCGGGGGGGGGGGGGGGGTCCAGGAGCTCACTGGGCACAGGGTGTGGGGGGTCTAGGAGCGTGCTGAGCCCAGGGTGCGGGGGGGGCGTCTAGGAGCGCGCTGGGCCCAGGGTGCGGGGGGCCTTGGAGCGCGCTGGGCCCAGGGTGCGGGGGGCCTTGGAGCGCGCTGGGCCCAGGGTGCGGGGGGTCTAGGAGCACGCTGGGCCCAGGGTGCGGGGGTCTAGGAGCGCGCTGGGCCCAGGGTGCGGGGGGGGGGGGTCTAGGAGCGCGCTGGGCCCAGGGTGCGGGGGGGGGGGTCCTAGGAGCGCGCTGGGCCCAGGGTGCGGCGGGGGGGGTCTAGGAGCGCGCTGGGCCCAGGGTGCGGCGGGGGGGTCTAGGAGCGCGCTGGGCCCAGGGTGCGGCGGGGGGGGGTCTAGGAGCGCGCTGGGCCCAGGGTGCGGCGGGGGGGGTCTAGGAGCGCGCTGGGCCCAGGGTGTGGCGGGGGGGTCTAGGAGCGCGCTGGGCCCAGGGTGCGGCGGGGGGGTCTAGGAGCGCGCTGGGCCCAGGGTGCGGCGGGGGGGTCTAGGAGCGCGCTGGGCCCAGGGTGCGGCGGGGGGGTCTAGGAGCGCGCTGGGCCCAGGGTGCGGGGGGTCTAGGAGCGCGCTGGGCCCAGGGTACGGGGGTCTAGGAGCGAGCTGGGCATGGGGTGTGGTGATCCAGGAGCACGCTGGGCCCAGGGTGAGAATCTTGAGGTGCATTGGGCACAGATTGCGGGGAACACGAGTGCGCCAGGTGCAGGGGCCAGGAGCGTGCTGGGCCCAGGGTACGGGGGGGATCTAGGAGCGAGCTGGGCATGGGGTGTGGTGATCCAGGAGCGTGCTGGGCCCAGGGTGAGGAGTCTTGAGATGCGTTGGGCACAGATTGCGGGGAACACGAGTGCGCTAGGTGCAGGGGCCAGGAGCACTCTGGGCCCAGGGTGCGGGGTTCAGGGGTGCGTTACGTACAGGGTGCAGATTTTTTTCTTTCTGCACAGGAATCAAACAAGTATAAAGGTCACTGAAACGCGCATGAAAACTGATGTAAACTCCGTGCCTCTGCACGTGAAGTCCGCGTGCTTGTGTCCATCGGTGTTTTCTGCATGCATGGTGGGAGCGAGGCCTTACTCTCCCTCTCTTATTTTGCCAGGAAGCAGAGATGTTGCGATCGATTTCGTTCCACCCGTCGGGAGACTTCATCATTGTCGGCACCCAACACCCAACCTTGCGCCTTTACGACGTCAACACCTTCCAGTGCTTCGTCTCCTGCAACCCTCAGGATCAGCACACAGACGCCATCTGCTCGGTCAACTACAACCCCACCGCCAACACCTACGTCACGTGCAGCAAGGATGGCAGCATCAAGCTGTGGGACGGCGTGTCCAATCGCTGCGTCAACACCTGGGACAAGGCCCACGACGGGGCCGAGGTGTGCTCCGCCATCTTCTCCAAGAACTCCAAGTACATCCTGTCCAGCGGGAAGGACTCTGTGGCCAAGCTGTGGGAGATCTCCACAGGAAGGATGCTGGTTAAGTATACAGGTGAGGTAACGCCACGCCGCGATCGGCTAAAGGAAATAATCTGGTTACAAGCAAGCTTGGGGGATGGGGGGGCAAACCGGCAGGACTTTGCTTTTTAAGTGAAGTTTTGCTTTAAGTGGGGGGGGGGGGGGGGGGGGGGAAATAGGTGAAACCCACACAAACGCAAGGAGTTCCTCTAAATTCCGGGATTTCAGATGGTTACTGTGGGAAATGAACTCGGATCCCAGGCTTGGTGAGCTCCGCGCTTGTCCCAGAATCCAACTGGACAAGAAAGCCTACTCATTACCTACTTATTACTATTTTGAAACAGCAGCATAAAAATACTTGTGGTGTCGATGAAGCCGAGAAGCCCAGTCCTAGTCCCTGGAGGCCGTTGGGTCACCACACATGAAACCAGCGGCTGATCGCCACATCCTACACTCTGCTCTCCTGTACTTCTCCATTTCTGAATTCCCATTTGCTGCACCATTTTACAATTGTTTTTGGGGCGTGGCCTGTAACATGGTGCTAAATGGGACACCCCATCACCTACCTCCCTGTGACACTGTACAGGGGTTCTCCTTCCCCATAACAGCTGTCACTTTTTGAAATTGGCGTGTGAAATAGTAAGATTACAGTCCTGTTTACAAGTTGTGTTTGCGTTGCTTCAAAAATGATATCCCATGTTGCTTTCTTGGTGATTCTTGACGATTAATTGTGCAGCTGATATTTATTATATAGAATAAATATGAGCTGCACAATTAATCGTCAAGAATCGTTATCCCGATCTTGACTAAAGTGTTTCACAATTCTTTTTATGCAAAGAATTCTCTCTGCTCTTCTGAAGAAGTCACAGCCCTCCAAAGAAAGGAAAAACCGGTGTCTTGTAAAATAGTGTCCCCCATCAGATGCTGTCCCCTGCGTACTGCGCATGCGCAGTACACAGGAACACAGATTCCGAAAATTGCCGAGGACGAACGGCGCCTGCGTCGTGAGTCCAGGTTCTATCCCCACTATCCAAGTGGACATAGAGTTAGAATAAAAAAGAGCGGAGCGAGGCCGAGCCCGAAGCGTGGCGAGCGAAGCTCGCCCGCGAGGGGTCCTCTAAAATTCTTAACCCTATGTCCGCTTGGATAGTGGGGCTACCTCCTCCACTCACGGCGCAGGCGCCGTTCAACTTTTTTTCAGTTTTTCCGAAGCTTCGGCTGCTCCGTACTGCGCATGCGCAGTACGGAGCGGACAGCATTTGATGGGCGGACTGTATTAGGCAGAACACCGGCAGTCTGCCATGAATCACAACATTCTTTATCAGTTGAACTTCAGTATAAACATTGTAACAATTTGTCAATGGAATAGACTTTGTGTGTATGGTCCCTTTCACACATGCGGACGGTATGTCCGTATTTCATCCATCCGTTTGCAGATAAAATACGGACATACATGCATCCCTATGGGATAGCGGGTGTCTGCAGATGAACATCCGCAGACACCCGCTATGGTCCAATTCTGCAGACGGAGGAAAATCCTATTTTTCTATCTGTCTGCGGAGCGGATCGGATGAACGCGGACAGACGGTCCGTGTTCATCCGATTCCCCCATAGAGGAGAGCAAAGAGCAGACAGGGCGGTCCCTGCACAGTGTGCCGGGGCCGCCCTGTTATCCGCTGGCTCAGCGTGGGTCAGCGGAGCGATCCCCGCTGAGAAAGCGGATCCTCACGGGGCGGATCAATACTGATCTGTCCCGTGTGAAAGGGGCTTAAGTGAAAAAAGTTTAAAAACTTAAACAATAAACCTTTTTCTGACATTTGTCGATTTCATGTTAAAATCTTTTTTTTTTGCTAGAAAATTAGAACCCCCAAACATTTATTTTTATATTTACTGGTTCGTTTTTATTTTATTTATTTTTTAATTCATTAAAGTAATTAAAAAAAAATTTGTATTTGAAAGATCGCTGCACAAATACATTGTGACATAAAAAATATGGCAACAACCGCCATTTTATTCTCTAGGGTGACTACAAAAAAAAAAAAAAAAAATATATATATATATATATATATATATATATATATATATATATATATATATATATATATATATCTATATCTATATGTGTATAATATATATATATATATATATATATATATATATATACACACACATAATATTTTTTAGTAGCCACCGTAGAGAATAAAATGGTGGTTGTTGCAATATTTTTTATGTCACAATGTATTTGAGCAGCGACACACACACACACACACTATATTTTTAGTAGCCACCCTAGAGAATAAAATGGTGTTTGTTTGGTTGTTGCAATATTTTTTATGTCACAATGTATTTGCGCAGCAATCTTTCAAATGCAATTTTTTTTAATTACTTTAATGAATTAAAAAATAAATAACTAACCAGTAAATAGAACCCCCAAACATTTATTTTTATAAGTAATTTTTTAGCAAAAAAAAAAAAAAAATACTGATTTAAACCTTTAACCTCTTGATGTCCGCGCTATAGCCAATGTGCACGCTCCCTCTGAGACTCGGGTGATCACCGATCAGAGTAAGAGGCCCGTCCCGGCCCCTTACCATGTGATCATCTGTCAGCCAGTGACAGCTGATCACGTGATCAAAACAAAACAAAAGCTCTGTGATTTTTATTATTTTTTTTTTTTTTCTCACGCTGACAGAGGAGGAGAGAAAAAAAAAAAAAGCTCATCACCGACTCATCTGCAAGGGACATCGGTCCCAAAGAGGAAGAGGCAATTATGCCTCATCTATGCCACCTGCCATTGCCACCTGACAGTGCCCACAAGTGCCACCTATCAATGCCCACCAGTGCTGCCCCATCAGCGCTGCCTCATCAGCGTACATCAATGACGGACAAAAATTACCTTTTTTAAAATATTATAACAAAATAAAAAAATATATTTTTATTATTATTTTTTTTTTTTTTTATTCAGTCTTTTTACATTTTCTTTTTTTAACATAAAATAAAAACGGCAAAGGTGATCAAATGCCACCAAAAGAAAACTCCCATTTGTGGGGGCAAAAAATGATAACATTTTCATTTGGGTACAGTGTTGCATGACAGCGCAATTGTCATTCAAAGTGCATCAGCGCTGAAAGCTGAAAATTGGTCTGGACAGGAGAGGAGGGGGGGGTTTAAGTGCCCAGTAAGCAAGTGGTTAAACAAAAAGTTGCAGAAAATTCCCGGCCAGCAAGTTAAATCAGCTTTAGCTGGGATGTCAGAACCTCCTGTGACCAGCAGGGGGAAGCAGTGTGTTGAGGTTTAGTAATGGAAGTCAGCCAGCTCAGCAAAGCTGCTCCCTCCCTACAATCAGCACAAATGTAAAAACTCAAGTGTGTTTCTTTTAGTGCTGCTTTTTGTGCCGTGAAAGTGTAAAATTTGTGCTGCTTTTTTATTTATTTTTAAGATATTAGCAATTTTGTTTTTTTCCCCAGACTATGACATCACCCTACTGACCCCACCATACTTTCCCGTCTTGTTGGAAAATGTAATTGCATGTAACTCTCTTGCACTTCTTCACCTAATGCAGGCGCCGGGCTGAGCGGACGCCAGGTTCACCGGACTCAAGCCGTATTCAACCACACGGAAGACTACGTCCTTCTCCCCGACGAACGGACGATCAGCCTGTGCTGCTGGGACTCCAGGACGGCCGAACGCCGCAACCTCCTCTCGTTGGGTCACAACAACATCGTGCGCTGCATCGTCCACTCTCCCACCAACCCCGGGTTCATGACGTGCAGCGACGACTTCCGCGCCCGCTTCTGGTATCGCCGCTCCACCACGGACTGAGGGCCGGCACCAAAGACTGATCTACATAGACCTGTACAATATGAAATTCAATGGAGCCTTTAAAGATGGACAACATGGAGGCTCAGAGTGGAGGATGTGGTCTTGTATATGAATTCCAAGGCCGGCATTCTAGTTCTGTATTATTTTTATTTTGTTTTGTTTTTTTTAATCTGTAGAATTTCGATCTGCCCTTCTCCGCCATCCTCCTGCATTCCATTGCCGGAGAGCGTCCTGATCTACACGTTCTGTGTATTTTTCTGGCGGTAGGTCAGTGTGTGGGCTGCTCTCCTCCCTTACATAGGAAAAAGCTGGGCTTCCCAGGCTGTTACTACACAATGTATTGCCCACCTCCTTCCCCCCCCCCCCCCCCTCCTCTCCACCTCTCCACCGGGCCGCACACTGCTGCCAGGACCGCCATGACTATATACACAACGCACACCATTATCAGCGTGTGTAATGAATTTGCAATGTCAGAGCCTACAGGCCAATACTTTTTATAATATCATTAAATTTTTTTTTTTTCTTTTTAATCTAAAATCAAATGATTTTTATGTTTTTTTTTTTTTTTTTTAAATACTTTGTATTGGGGTTTCCTTTGACTTGTTCTCTTTATTTTAGATGTAACTAATGAACGCGATGCAGATTGCACCGATCGCTAAACGCACAGGCTCATTGATGACTTTCTTTATCTTAAAGCAGAGTTCCACCCACCTTTTTTGAGAGGCGGTCTCAAATGAAAGACCACCTCTCCACCCCTTTGTTTTTTTGGCTAGTTAAAATTCTTATTTTATTTTCTTCTAACTTACCTTTTTTATGAAGTCAAGCCTGTACTTCCGATCTCGTCCGTGGAACAGCACGTCATATTCTTTAGCGAGCCCCCGCCCGGTGTGTGTGTGTGTGTGTGTGTGTGTGTGTGTGTGTGTGTGTGTGTGTGTGTGTGTATGTATATATATCCCCCAGAAGACAGCCGCGGCCATTCACAAAGCGGCGCGCGACTCGCGCATGCGCAGTAGGAAACGGGCAGTGGACAGGTCGCAAGGCTCCACTGCCCGTTTCCTTTCATTAGAATGGTGGCACCTGCACCCACACCTTTTTTATGAAGTACAGCCTGTACTTCCGATCCATCCACGCAGGACTTCATATTCTCTTCTTTGGCGAGCCCCCCGATGTCTTCTGGGACATGTGCGTGCCCTAGAAGACAGCCAGACATTCACAAAGCGCCGTGCGACTCGCACATGCGCGGTAGGAAACGGGCAGTGAAGCCACAAGAGACCCGGGGGGGGGGGGGGGGGTAGAGAGACCCGACATGGCGGGCTCCCTGGACAGGTAAGTGTCCTTACTAAAAGTCAGCAGCTACAGTGTTTGTAGCTGCTGACTTAAAAAAAAAAAAAAAAAATTGTGGGTGGGACACTGCTATCTCTCTGTTTTTGCAGTAAAAAGGTCTTTTGGAGGAAAAATTATTTGCAGAAAGTAGAATTTTAGAATAAATCTATCTAGCCCTAAGGACTCTTTCAAACGGGGCTCCGTTGATCCCAGCTGAGCAGGGGGGGGGGGGTGACCAGTCCATCTACGCTCACTGTGCGGGAGACGGACCTGTCAGAGTCCCGCTCTCCTCTATGGGGAGATCGGATGAAAACAGACCACCTGTCCGTTTTTTTTCATCTGATCCGCCAGACGGATGGAAAACTGGGTCTCCCCTTGCCTGGATTTCACGTATTGGATATCGGTAGATGTCAGCAGACTAGGGGTGCGCATCTTCACTGGTCTCACGATTCGATTAAAATGATCTTGTCCAGGAGTCGATTCGGTGATGCATCGCGATTACTGCGCATGGTTAAAAACTTTTTATCCAAAAATTCAAGCTGTTAGAAAAACAAAATTTTTCTCTAGTGGCATGGCAGGATCGGAGTAGGGTGGTGGGATCAGACTTGGATGATGGGATCAGACTGGGATGGTGGGTTCGGGAGCATACTGGGATGGTGGGTTCAGACTGGGATGGTGGGATCAGGCAGAGGGGTGATGGTAGTGGAGGGATAAAGGGCACTGGCACTCACCTGCTATTAGTGTCAGTCGATTCCCCCTCCTCAACGCTGCTCAGTGTGTCTTCCTCCTTCTGGTGCCTCCATTGCTTCCTCTCCTGATTCCGGGTCTCCTTCGGCTCCTCCCCCTGCACTGTACTGGCTGTCAGCTCGGGGGGGGGGGGGGGGGGGGCGGCTCTATCCACCGTGCAGGCTCTGCTTCTGTGTTTCCCCCATAGAGGCAGAGCGCGGCAGGGAGCGATGGATGACGTCATCGAAAATCGATTCAGCCACCTCGCAGCATCGTGAACGTCCGAATCGCGATGCATCGATGCTGCAATTATATTCAACACCCCTAGAGCAGCCATGTCACCGCTGACATCCACCGCTCCATAGAGGCGTATGGCGTGTCCGATGGAGTCCGCCTGTGAAATTGACAGGTGGACCTGCTCGGAAAGCCTGTGTGAAAGGGGCCTGAAGTGTTACTAAACCCACAACAGTAAAATCAGTGTGTATATGCAGTAGAGATGGGCTCAGGCGTGTTCAGGATCCTAGTCCCAACCCGACTGCCCGATCCAGCCGGGAAGCCGACACGGCACACCCCTGACCACAGGCATTGAGACATTTTCCCGGCCTGTGCAGCTGCGGACTGATTTAGCGATGTGCAGTGTCTGCTTCCTGGCGGGATCGGGCAGGTGGGTTGGGATTACGATCCTGAACACGCCCAAGCCCATCTCTGATATGTAGTAAAGCATGCTTGTTATATTCATTGTAGTACCTAAGGGGTTAATCCTTTGCGCTGTGTAAAAAAGGCTGTTTGATTCTGTCTTCTCTGATCCTCCCCTTCTTCCACTGTCCCCAATCCATCTCCTGATAAAGCAGAGCATTGGGGGGCAAGCTGCACATGCTAAGTTTGATGTGTAGTGCTAGAGAGTTTTTTTTTTCTGCGTGTGATCAGCACAGGGGCAATCGGCACTGTCCAGATAGAGCAGTGTTTCTCAACTCCAGTCCTCAAGGCGCCCCAAACAGGTCATGTTTTCAGGCTTTCCATTATTTTTTCACAGGTGATTTGATCAGTTTCACAGCTGTGTTTTTTTGTTTTTTTTTATATGAGGGGAATCCTGAAAACATGACCTGTTGGGGCTCCTTGGGGACTGGAGTTGAGAAACAATGAGAGTGTCGGGAGTCTGGCACATCTCATAGGACAGAGTGGAATGAAAACTCCTCCTACACTTTTAAGCAGACACTGATAGATGTCACAAGACTGCTATATCCTGCTGATGAAACGGTATTTAGCAGTTTATATTTACTAAAATAATTGCATTTCCGTGTACTGTGGTAGAGCAAATATAGTGAATGCAGGGTCCTGGGGGAGACCAGATATAGTGAATGGGGAGTCCTGGGGGAGACCAGATATAGGGAATGGGGGGTCCTGGGGGAGACCAGATATAGTGAATGGGGGAGACCAGATATAGTGAATGGGGGGTCCTGGGGGAGACCAGATATAGGGAATGCAGAGTCCTGGGGAGACCAGATATAGGGAATGCAGAGTCCTGGGGGAGACCAGATATAGTGAATGCGGGCTCCTGGGGGAGACCAGATATAGTGAATGCAGAGTCCTGGGGAGACCAGATATAGTGAATGCAGAGTCCTGGGGGAGACAAGATATAGTGAATGCAGAGTCCTGGGGGAGACAAGATATAGTGAATGCAGAGTCCTGGGGGAGACCAGATATAGTGAATGCAGAGTCCTGGGGAGACCAGATATAGTGAATGCAGAGTCCTGGGGAGACCAGATATAGTGAATGCAGAGTCCTGGGGGAGACAAGATATAGTGAATGCGGGCTCCTGGGGAGACCAGATATGGGAAATGTGGGCTCCTGGGGAGACCAGATATGGTGAATGCAGGGTCCTAGGGAGACCAGATATGGTGAATGCGGGGGTTCTCAGATATGGTGAATGCAGGCTCCTGGGGAGACCATATATGGTGAATGCGGGCTCCTAGGGAGACCAGATATGGTGAATGCAGGCTCCTAGGGAGACCAGATATGGTGAATGCGGGGTTCTCAGATATGGTGAATGCGGGCTCCTGGGGAGACCAGATATGGTAAATGCAGGGACCTGGGGAGACCAGATATAGGGAATGCGGGGTTCTGGGGGAGACCAGATATGGTGAATGCAGGGACCTGGGGAGACCAGATATAGTGACTGCAGGGTCCTGGGTTTATTAACACTTTAAAATTGCCCCCTTTCTAACACCCATGCTGGCTAACCTGTGTAATAAAGATTTATATTCTTATTCTTAACTATTTTCAGCTGGCTCTGGTTTGGTCATTGTGATCCGGCTCTCTTGTGTCAGTCGGCGGTGACGGCTGCAGGGGAGAGGAGGGAGCGTGGATGGGACATGGGGGGGGGGTTGTCTATGGGGGATGTCACCACTTCAGTAAATTCAACGGTTGGCTTCCTCCCTCCTCTACCCTGCAGCCACTGCTCACTGACCCCGGGGAGATCATACGGCCGCACCGGGCTGAAAATAGGTAAGTATATAATACATTTTCATCGTATTTTTTGTACACTGGTTAATTAGCATCGGTGTTAGGAGGAGGGAAGGAGCATTTGTAAGACTCGTTCGATTTATCCTGCAATCACACTTTAAAACCCAACTCTGGGATATATGCAATTACCCGTGCGGTGGGGCCCCCACACTCATTTTAGGGCTAGGGGTAGATGACTAGGAAGTAATGCCTACCTTATCCTCACCTTGGCAGGTTCCCTCCACCCTTTTCAACCGGTCCCTTGAAGTCTCTTGCTCGGGACCGTGGTCCCTCCGGAGACATTACCCAGTACAATGCAGGGCCCAATAGTCCTAAGTTGTATGGGGGGGATGGAGGGAATGACCACAACCAAAAGGAGAGTAGAGCTTAGGGGTAAGGTATGCAGCATAGTGCTCACCCCCCCTAGAGCAGGGGGCCTCCAACCCAAGGGCCGGTTCACTGTCCTTAGGCCCTGGCTCACATTGATGCTACTTTGAAATCGGAGAAAGGTCAGTGCGAGTTCAGGTGCTACTTGATAGAGATCTGTGGAGCGATTTGTCACGCAATTTGAGAGATCAAGTCGCAGCCTATTGGCGGCCATGGCACTGTTCCAATTGGCGCGACACCAATTGGAACAGTGCCATGGCCGCCAATAGGCTGCGACTTGATCTCTCAAATTGCATGACAAATCGCTCCAGTGTGAACCTAGGCTTAGAGTTTAGGAGGTCCAGACTGTGCCCAGTGGGAGTAGAAAAGGTCCGGACGTAAGTGGGGAAAAAAAACAATGCCCCATTTTTGGGTAATTTGAGTAATTGTGCCCTGTTGTTGGAGGAATTGGGCCCCACCATTGATGTCATTGGGCCCCATTGTTGGTATCATAGGAAGGAATTCTGCGCCTTTGTTGGTGACAGTGGAAGGAATCGTGCCCCATTGTTGGTGTCAGTGGGAGGAATCGTGCCCCATTGTTGGTGTCAGTGGGAGGAATCGTGCCCCATTGTTGGTGTCAGTGGGAGGAATCGTGCCCCATTGTTGGTGTCAGTGGGAGGAATCGTGCCCCATTGTTGGTGTCAGTGGGAGGAATCGTGCCCCATTGTTGGTGTCAGTGGGAGGAATTGAGCCCCATTGTTGGTATCAGTGGATAAAATAGTGCCTCATTGTTGGTGTCGGTAGATAAAATAGTGCCTCATTGTTGGTGTCAGTGGATAAAATAGTGCCTCATTGTTGGTGTCAGTGGATAAAATAGTGCCTCATTGTTGGTGTCAGTGGATAAAATAGTGCCTCATTGTTGGTGTCAGTGGATAAAATAGTGCCTCATTGTTGGTGTCAGTGGATAAAATAGTGCCTCATTGTTGGTGACAGTGGATAAAATAGTGCCCCAAGGGCCGGATAAAGGCAACCAAAGGACCGTATCTGGGCTGCAGTTTGGAGACCACTGCCATAGAGCATGGTTGCTCAACCAGTGGCCCTCCGGTTGCTGCTGAACTACAATTCCCATCATGCCTCTATCTTTGAGAGTCATGCTTGTAACCCTCAGCTTTGCACTGCTTCATGGGATTTGTAGTTAGGAAACAGCTGGAGGGCCACAGGTTGGGCCCCCATGCCCTTGTTGAAGTGGAAGTAAACCCATCGATTTTAACAGTTTCAAAACAGTCACAATCCCGGCACGTGACGCTTCATTTTAATCTGTACCCGAATTGTGATCCGGGAACGTCCGGCTGCGGCCATCTCAACGGCTGGCATCCGAAGCCGCCAGCCGTCCACTTCCTGTATTTTATGCAGCTGGCTTTACCCAGCATGCACGTCACGATCTCGCGCATGCGCGGTAACAACACTGTGCGCCGCACAGTTGCCAATGCAGTGGCAACGTCGGCGGAAGAAGAGCTGTGCCTAACTCTGCATGGCATTGAGTCCTTTCTGGTTTTAAAATAAGGCGATGCCAGCAGCGGAGGATGCCGTTGACTCCTGGGATTGATGGCACTGATATCCTGGGAGCCAACGGGAGACCGGAAGTGACAGAATTTCAAAACAAAAAAAAAAAGAAGAAAAACTATTTCCAAAAGATTATGGACAAAGGTATTAGCGACCAGTAGGGACGTGGGCGATAGGGTGAAGCTCCGCTTTAAGCTGCAGTAACTGCTATCAAATGTGACGTATTCAACCATAACCCGATGCGGTGGTGGCGTAGCGAGTGGACGTTTTTGAGGGTGGCATCTCGCCGCCTCACATCCTGAAAAGCGGTCCACCGTAAGCTCTGCTGCTGGCGTAAACCGGGCCTACCAAAAAATGTAAGCTATGCCCAAGGCCAGGGCTATTTATTTTTTTTTAAAGCAGAACTAAAGTCTCCATACTCGCCCGTCCAATGGTTCAGCATTTTCAGAGTGCCAGTCTTCGGGGCCTTTTCATTGGCTGGCAGGGGGGTTATGTCACTCCCGTGCATGTGCAGGAGCCTGGCCCTGTAAGCTGAGCTTGCAGAAGAGAGAGTGCATGTCTTTTCTGCAATAAAAAGCCTGCCTGCTCACAGGTTAGACGGCCCCCTTTTTTAGATGTTGTTTGTTTTATTTTATTTATTTTTTCTGGCCCCGTGGGGAGATTCCTCTTCACTTCCTGTCCTGGGACCACAGCAGGAAGTGAGAATCTAATCTGAGAAGAAATCTCCTCTTAGACAATGGTCACTGGATGAGGTGTAGAAGCTTTCCCCTCTCTCTTCCTGTTTTGGTGGTATATGGTTTGTCCATTGGGGAGATTTCTCTTCACTTCCTGTCCTGGGATCACCGTAGGAATAGTAAATCTCTCTAAACTGAGAAGAAATCTCCTCTTAGACAACTGCCACTGGATGAGGTATAGAAGGTTTCCGCGCTATTCCTGTTCTGGTGGCTAATCGTTTGTCCCTTGGGGAGATTTCTCTTAGCTATGTGTCCTGGGACCACAGCAGGAAGTAAGAATAAATCTCTCTAAACTGAGAATAAATCTCCTCTTAGACAACAGTCACAGGATATGGTATAGAGGATTTCCCCTCTATTCCTGTTGTGGTCGCCAAATCATTTGTCCCTTGGGGAGATTTCTCTTCCTGTCCTGGGATCACAGCAGGAAGTAAGAATAAATCTCTCTAAACTGAGAAGAAGTCTCCTCTTAGACAACTGTCCCTGGATAAGGTATGGAATATTTCCCGTCTATTCCTGTTCTGGTGGCAAATCGTTTGTGCCTTGGGGGAAATTTCTCTTTGCTTTGTGTCCTGGGACCACTGCAGGAAGTAAGAATAAATCTCCTCTTAGACAACAGTCACAGGATGAGGTATATAAGATTTCCCCTCGTTTCCTGTTAAGGTGACAAATCGTTTGTCATTTGGGGAGGTTTCTCTTCGCTTCCTCTTCTGGGGCCACGGCAAGAAGAATAAATCTCTCTAAACTGAGAAGAAATCTCCTCTTAGACAATTGTCACTGAAGTATAGAAGATTTCCCCTCTATTCCTGTTCTGATGACAAATCGTTTGTCCCTTGGGGAGATTTATCTCCGCTTCCTGTCCTGTGGTCACAGCAGAAAGTAAGAATAAATCTCCTCTTAGACAACTGTCACAGGATGAGGTATAGAAGATTTCCCCTCTATTCCTGTTCTGATGACAAATCGTTTGTCCCTTTGGGGAGATTTCTCTTCGCTTCCTCTCCTGGGGCCACGGCAAGAAAAATAAATCTCTCTAAACTGGGAAGAAAACTCATTAGACAACTGTCACTGAAGTAAAGATTTCCCCTCTATTCCTGTCCCCTCTGGTTCTGATCATTTGTCCCTTGGGGAGATTTCTCTTTGCTTTCTCTCCTGGGGTCACAGCAGGAAGTAAGGATAAATCTCTCTAAACTTATAAGAACTCTCCTCGTAGACAATGGTCACAGGATGAGGTATAGAAGATTTCCCCTCTATTCCTGTTCTGATGACAAATCGTTTGTCCCTTGGGGAGATTTCTCTTCGCTTCCTCTCCTGGGGTCACAGCAGGAAGTAAGAATAAATCTCCTCTTAGACAACTGTCACAGGATGAGGTATAGAAGATTCCCCCTCTATTCCGGTCTATTAAGGTGACAAATCGTTTGTCATTTGGGGAGATTTCTCTTCGCTTCCTCTCCTGTGGCTACATCAATAATAAATCTCTCTAAACTGAGAAGAAATCTCCTCTTAGACAACTGTCACTGGATGAGGTATAGAAGATTTCCCCTCTATTCCTGTTCTGGTGTCAAATCATTTGTCCCTTAGAGAGATTTGTCTTTACTTCCTGTCTTGGGATCACAGCATGAAGTGAAAAGAAATCTCTTAGACAACTGTCCCTGGATGAAGTATAGAAGATTTCCCCTCGTTTCCTGTTAAGATGGCAAATTGTCCCTTGGGGAGATTTTGCTTCCTGTCCTGGGATCACAGCAGGAAGTGAAAAGAAATCTCCTCTTAGACAACTGTCCCTGGATGAGGTACAGAAGATTTCCCCTTGTTTCCTGTTCTGGTGGCAAACTGTGCCTTGGGGAGATTTTGCTTCCTGTCCTGGGATCACAGCAGGAAGTAAGGATAAATCTCTCTAAACTTAGACGAAATCTCCTCTTGGACAACTGTCACTGGAAGAGGTCTAGAAGATTTCCTCTCTGTTCTTGTTAAGGTGGCAAATCGTTTGTCCCTTGGAGAGATTTCTCTTCACTTCCTGTCCTGAGTTCACAGCAGGACGTGAAAATTAAATCTCCTCTTAGACAATTGTCACTGGATGAGGTATAGAAGATTTCCCCTTGTTTCCTGGTCTGGTGGCAAATTGTCCCTTTGGGGAGATTTCTCTTCGCTTCCTGTCCTGGGATCACAGCAGGAAGCAAGGATAAATCTCTCTAAACTGAAAAGAAATCTCTTTTTAGACAGCTGTTAATGGACGAGGTATAGAAGTTTTCCGCTCTCTTCCTGTTCTGGTGGCAAATCTTTTTATTTTTTTATTTCTGCTGGCCGTTGTCACCGGATTATTGTGTGTGAGGAAATTTCCCCAGCGGGGGATGGCACCCACAACAAATAAAATTGAACTTTTATGTTTCTTTTTATGTTTATATTTTTCTTTTTATTATTATTATTATTTTTATTTGAAAGGTGAAGTGTGCGGTGTCGGAATGCGTCGCTCGCATTGCTGGCTGCATTTGATGGGTCAGGAAGTTGCAGACATCCTGCGGTTTTCAGCTGAACATTTTCATATTCCTCTTTTTTTCTGTTTCATCTTTTTCACTTTATTTTTAGAGAACCGCAAACAGAGCTGTCATCTCATCTCTTCTAAAAACGAGGAGCTTCAACCTCAACATCTATTTAATGACTTCATTTCAATAAAAAAGACTAAATGCAACCCATCCAAGTGCTTATATTTTGTCTTCCCTGTCCCCCTGTCCCTCCTGTCCCCATTGTCAACATGTCAATAAAGTTTTTTTTTTTTTTAAACCTTATTGTTTTTCTTACATACTTTATTTTACACCTATTATCCACTTCAGCCCCGGAAGATTTTACCCCCCCTTACTGACCAGAGCACTTTTTGCGATTCGGCACTGCGTCGCTTTAACTGCCAATTGCGCGGTCGTGCGACCACCGTTCTGCTTCTGTCCCAAATGATTGGCGGGCATCGAGTCCATCGGACACAGTGATTGGCTCCCACTGTCTCCAATCACAGCGGAAGGAGCGGGGGGCAGCCAGCGGCACACGCCCCCCCGGACCCAGGAAGTGCAGGGTCCCGTTCAGGTCCTCCAGCCAGGAAATGAGGCGGTGCTTGCACTGTGCAGAGGAAATCCCACCCGTGTAATAAAACTACATTTCCAAGATCTGCTATTGCAATGTGCGCTCCAGCATTTGCCCCCCCCCCCCCCCCCCTTACCCGTACCTCTGACGTGGGCTCCCCCCCCCCCCCATGCCTCCTTTTCACCCTGCCTAATCCTCGTTTACTCGTTCTTCATGTCACCCAAACTATAAAATGCAAGATATAAGCAGCTGACAAAGGCATGTTTGGAGGAAGTACCAGATTTCACCTGCAGATGGCAGCAAATCGGTGAGCTTAGAGGATCTTCATGGTAGGAACAATCGATCCTTCTCCTGTAATTACAATGGGGATCCACCATTAGAAATCCATCACAGCTGCTGTTCATAAAGGTTTTTATACAGTATATGAGCACCCATTTAATATATTTAAAAAAAAAAAATGTATATATATATATTGTAATACATATTTAATACATTTCATTTAATATTATATATATATATAACAGAGCATCCGGAAAGTATTCGCAGCGCTTCACTTTTTCCACATTTTGTTACATTACAGCCTAAATCCAAAATGGATTAAATTCATTATTTTCCTCAAAATTCTACAAACAATAGACAATGTGAAAGAAGTTTGTTTGAAATCTTTGCAAATTTATAAAAAAAAAAAAAAGGCTCCTCCCATGTACATAAGTATCACAGGCTCCTCCCGTGTACATAAGTATCACAGGCTCCTCCCATGTACAGAAGTATCACAGACTCCTCCCATGTACAGAAGTATCACAGGCTCCTCCCATGTACAGAAGTATCACAGACTCCTCCCATGTACAGAAGTATCACAGGCTCCTCCCATGTACAGAAGTATCACAGGCTCCTCCCATGTACATAAGTATCACAGGCTCCTCCCATGTACATAAGTATCACAGGCTCCTCCCATATACATAAGTATCACAGGCTCCTCCCATGTACATAAGTATCACAGGCTCCTCCCATATACATAAGTATCACAGGCTCCTCCCATGTACAGAAGTATCACAGGCTCCTCCCATGTACAGAAGTATCACAGGCTCCTCCCATGTACATAAGTATCACAGGCTCCTCCCATGTACATAAGTATCACAGGCTCCTCCCATGTACATAAGTATCACAGGCTCCTCCCATGTACATATGTATCACAGACTCCTCCCATGTACATAAGTATCACAGGCTCCTCCCAAGTACATAAGTATCACAGGCTCCTCCCATGTACATAAGTATCACAGGCTCCTCACATGTACATAAGTATCACAGGCTCCTCCCAAGTACATAAGTATCACAGGCTCCTCCCATGTACATAAGTATCACAGCCTCCTCCCATGTACATAAGTATCACAGGCTCCTCCCATGTACATAAGTATCACAGGCTCCTCACATGTACATAAGTATCACAGGCTCCTCCCATGTACATTAGTATCACAGGCTCCTCCCATGTACATATGTATCACAGACTCCTCCCATGTACATTAGTATCACAGGCTCCTCCCATGTACACAAGTATCACAGGCTCCTCCCATGTACATAAGTATCACAGGCTCCTCCCATGTACATAAGTATCACAGGCTCCTCCCAAGTACATAAGTATCACAGGCTCCTCCCATGTACATAAGTATCACAGGCTCCTCCCAAGTACATAAGTATCACAGACTCCTCCCATGTACATAAGTATCACAGGTTCCTCCCATGTACATAAGTATCACAGGCTCCTCCCATGTACATAAGTATCACAGACTCCTCCCATGTACATAAGTATCACAGGCTCCTCCCATGTACATAAGTATCACAGCCTTTCCTCAATACTTTGGTGAAGCTCCTTTGGCACCAATTACATCCTCCAGTCTTGTTGAGTATGATGTATGATGAGTATGATGTATGATGAGTATGATGTATGATGAGTATGATGTATGATGAGTATGATGTATGATGAGTATGATGTATGATGAGTATGATGTATGATGAGTATGATGTATGATGAGTATGATGTATGATGAGTATGATGTATGATGAGTATGATGCTACAAGCTCGGCACACCTATTTTTGGGCGGTTTCTCCCATTCTTCTTTGTAGGACCTCTCAAGCTCCATCAGGTTGGATGGGGAGGGTCGGTGAACAGCCATCATCAGATCTCTCCAGAGATGTTCAATCGGGTTCAAGTCCGGGCTCTGGCTGGGCCACTCAAGGACATTCACAGAGTTGTCCCGTAGCCACTCCTTTGTTATCTTGGCTGTGTGCTTAGGGTCGTTGTCCTGTTGGAAGATGAACCTTCACCCCGGTCTGAGGTCCAGAGTGCTCTGGAGCAGGTTTTAATCAAGGATGTCTCTGTACATTACGGCATTCATCTTTCCCTCAATCCTGACTAGTCTCCCAGTTCCTGCCGCTGAAAAATATCCCCACAGCATGATGCTGCCATCACCATGCTTCACTGTAGGGATGGTATTGGTCAGGTGATGAGCGGCGCCTGGTTTCCTCCAGACATGATACTTGTCATTCAAGCCAAAGAGTTCAATCTTTGTTTCATTAGACCAGATATTGGCTCCTTGTGCTGTTTCTCTTACTCTGTCTGAGCCCTGCTGTACAGGTACTGCAGGAGGCTGATATCAGGTCACATTCAAGTAATTTCACTGCTTGTATTTAAACAATACATTTAATGATGTCTAAGTGCCCACTTACAAAGTAATGAAGGGTCTATAATGTTTACCATAGGTGTATTTCATATGATAGATACGGAATATCAACCAAAAATCCAGAAAAGACACACAATACAAATGTTATAAACTGAGTTGCAGTTCAGTGAGTAAAATAAGTATTTGATCCCCAAGCAAAACATGACTTAGTACTTGGTGGAGAAACCCTTGTTGGCGATCACAGAGGTCAGACGTTTCTTGTAGGTGGTGATGAGATTTGCACATCTCAGGAGGGATTTTGGTCCACTCTTCTCTACAGATCTTCTCTAAATCCTTAAGGTTTCTTGGCAACTCGAAGTTTCAGCTCCTCCATAAGTTTTCTATAGGATTAAGGTCTGGAGACTGGCTAGACCCCTCCATGACCTTAATGTGCTTCTTCTTGAGCCACTCCTTTGTTGCCTTGGCGGTATATGTTTTGGGTCATTGTCATGCTGGAAGACCCATCCACGCCCCATCTTCAGTGTTCTGGATGAGGGAAGAAGGTTCTCATACAAGATTTTACAATACATGACCCCCGTCCATTGGCCCCTCAATGCGGCAAAGTCGGCCTGTACCTTTAGCAGAGAAACAGCCCCAAAGCATCATGTTTCCACCTCCGTGCTTCACAGTAGGGATGGTGTTCTTAGGGTCAAAGTCAGCATTTTTCTTCCTCCAAACACGGCAAGTCAAGTTAATGCCAAAGAGCTCAATTTTGGTCTCATCTGACCACAGCTCTTTCTCCCGAATCCTTCTCTGAATCATTTAGATGTTCATTGGGAAACTTCAGACGGGCCTCTACATGTGTCTTCTTGAGAAGGGGCACCTTGCTGGCGCTGCAGGATTTCAATCCATGGCGGTGTATTGTGTTACCGATGGTTTGTTTGGTGACTGTGGTCCCAACTACTGCCGGAGTTCTGGGCGGATCTCTCACTTTTCTCCTGATCATTCTTACCCCATGAGGCGAAACCTTGCACGGAGCTCCAGACCGAGGAGGACTGATGGTTACTTTGTATTTCTTCCATTTGTGAATAATCGCTTCAGCAGGTGTCTACTTCTCACCGAGATTCTTGCTGATGGTCTTGTAGCCCATTCCAGCCTTGTGCAGGTCTACAATCTTCTCCCTGATGTCCTCTGACAGCTCTTTGGTCTTCCCCATGATGGTGAGGGTTTAAATAGAAGAAAGAGATTCTGTGGACGGGAGTCTTCTATACACATAATGAGTTGTTGTTAGGAGAACCTTCTTTTCTTACATGGACAGGACTTATCTGTGTACCACGTGAGCACCTACTGGAGCCAGTGTGTGGGAGCCACAATTATGGTTGGTTGGTAGGGGATCAAATACTTATTTTACTCACTGAACTGCAACTCAATTAATAACATTTGTATGCTGTCTTTTCTGGATTTTTGGTTGATATTCTGTCTCCATCATATAAAATACACCTATGATAACAATCATAGACCCTTCATTTTTTTGTAAGTGGGGCAAACTCACACAATCTGCAGGGGATCAATTCATTATTTACCCCCCACTGTATATCTTACCCAGAGCTCTGCTTGTCTTTTCTTCTATCATGAGTTCCCCTTTTGACGTCAGTACATGGACATACAAACTGTCACCCTAGAACAGGCTTTCTCAACCTTTTAACCCTAGAGGAACCCTAAAAATAATTGTCAAGTCTCGAGGAACCCATACTAAAACCAATTCATTGGGGGTCAATAGAACAACGCCCCTTATACTGGTGGTGGTCAATAGGAAGAAAGTTCCCCTTAAAGTGGTGTTCAGAATTCCACCCTTAAAGCGGTTCTCCACCCTAAAGGGGAAGTTCCGCTAATCTGATCCCTCCCCCCCCCTCCGGTGCCACAATCGGCACCTTTCAGGGGGGGAGGGGGGTGCAGTTACCTGGATAATCCAGGTATCTGCACCCACTTCCGGGACAGACCGCCACAGACCCCCGCCCCCCCCCCCCCCCCGTTGTGTTCTGGAACACACACAGTTCCCAGGACACAGCGGGGGACCAGAAGAGACGTGCAGCGCGACTCGCGCATGCGCAGTAGGGAACTGGGCAGTGAAGCCGCACCGCTTCACTTACCGATTCCCTGACAGAGGATGGCGGCGGGGGCAGCAGAGAGACGAGCGATCGCTCGTCATCTGCCCCCCGACATCGCTGGACCCCGGGACAGGTAAGTGTCCATTTATTAAAAGTCAGCAGCTGCAATATTAGTAGCTGCTGGCTTTTAATATTTTTTTTTAGGTGCAGCTCCTCTTTAACCACTTAAGGACCACCTCACGCCAATATACGTCGGCAGAATGGCACGGCTGGGCACAATCATGTACCGATACGTGATTCTTTAAGTGCCCAGCCGTGGGTCAGGAGCGCGGTCACGGAGCACAGGACCGGGTCGGGAGTGCGCCGCCAGTGGCGCGCTCTTCCGACACGGTCCTGTGCTCCATGCCTGTGGCCGCGGGACCAGCGGACCCGATCGCCGCTGGTGTCCCGCGTTCGGGTCACAGAGCTGAAGAACGAGGAGAGCTCTGTGTAAACAAACCTCTCCCCGTGGCTTCCCTGTGTGGCTGTCACCGATCGTCTCTTCCCTATTATAGGGAATGAAGATCAGTGACGTCACATGCCAGGCCACGCCCCCCTACAATAAAAAAAAAACACATAACGTCATACATAACACTACACTGCCCCCTAGTGGTTAACTCCTTCACTGCCAGCGTCATTTACAAAGGAATCAATGCATTTAAATAGCAGTGATTGCTGTATAAATGACAATGGTCCCAAAAATGTGTCAAAAATGTCCGATGGGTCCGTCGCAATGCCGCAGTCACAATAAAAATCGCCAAAAAAAAAATTTACCAAAAATATGTAGAAGAATACGTATCGGCCTAAACTGAGGGAAAAAAAAATTTTTATATATATTTTTTGGGGACATTTATTATAGCAAAAAGTAAAAAAATATTGAATTTTTTTTCAAAATCGTCGCTCTATTTTTGTTTACAGCGCAAAAAATAAAAACCGCAGAGGCGATCAAATACCACCAAAAGAAAGCTCTATTTGTGGGAAAAAAAGGATGCCAATTTTGTTTGGGAGCTACGTCGCACGACCGCGCAATTGTCAGTTAAAGCGACGCAGTGCCGAATCGCAAAAAAAGGGGCCTAGGTCCTTGGGCTGCAAATTGGTCCGGGGCTTAAGTGGTTAAAGACAGCTAAAAAGATATTTGGTGTCGCTCTGCCGGCTTTGCTAAGTGGTGCTGAACCTTGAACTCTGTAGGCGCCATCAAAAATTTGGTTCTTCAGCCACAGCTAAAGGAACCCTTAGCAACCTCTGGAGGAACCCTGGTTGAGAAAGGCTGCCCTAGAACCTCTGCCGTCGTCCTGGATGTAATCATCTCTAGCACATCCGAAAGAGGAACTAGATGGTGTAAAAAAAAAAAATAAAAGTTGATTTTGGCCAAAGAACTATTTCCGTAAAAGTAAGAACTCTCCTTACTGCCGTGAGGTTGTGTGTTTACCGCGAAGGGGTCAGGAGGAGAAAAAAAAAACCAAATATTGTAACGAGGAAACAGCCATGTCCTTTAATGGCTGCAGACTTCTAGGGAATGTAACATTCACCAAACATTGGCCGCAGATCAATCCTCTGTCTGTTTTAACCCTTTTCGCTGTCACAGACGCACGTCTTTTGTCAATTTTAGGGCTCTTTCACGCTCATGGTGGAGTGCGTTGCCCTTTCCGAAGAAAGATCCGCATTCGAGATTTGTGTTTTTTTTTTTTTAGAGGACATTGTACAGGCAATGAGGGGGCAACCCTATAATGCCCCACCAACACGCTGCAATCGCGTGCAAAGCATCATGGGCGCAGCATGTAAACAGCCAAACAGCCCCGTCCAGCTGTTATTTTACAGTTCTGGTGGCCAGCTGGGGGGAAGGGGGGCAAAAAAAAAACACAGTTCAGATGTCTGTTGTTATAGCCCCTTGACCACTGCATTAAAGGGTGGGTGTGGCCAAATTGTACTAACCGTGGGAGGGCCTTACATTGTCATTGTTAATTACCATGAGTGTGTTACGCACAGGGTTCAGATATACACTACGCTTTGTAGAGGGTGCAAGGCTCAGAAGTGTGCTACGTTCAGGGTGCAGGGCTCAGGAGTGTGCTACGTTCAGGGTGCAGGGCTCACAAGTGCGCTACAAACAGGGTGCAAGGCTCAGGAGTGTGCTAAGTACAGAGTGCAAGGCTCAGAGGTGTGCTACGTACAAGGTGCAAGGATCAGGAGTGTTCTACATTCAGGGTGCAAGGCTCAGAAGTGCACTACATACAGGGCACAAGGCTCAGAAGTGCACTATGTACAGGGCGCAAGGCTCAGGAGTGTGCTAAGTACAGGGTGCAAGGTTCAGGAGTGTGGCAAGTACAGAGTCAAGGCTCAGGAGTGTGCTATGTTCAGGGTGCAGGGCTCAAGATTCTCCTACGTACAGAGTGCAGGGCTCAGGAGTGCGCTACAAACAGGGTGCAAGGCTTAGGAGTGTGCTAAGTACCGAGTGCAAGGCTCAGAAGTGTGCTACGTACAGGGTGCAAGGATCAGGAGTGTTCTACATTCAGGGTGCAAGGCTCAGAAGTGCACTACATACAGGGCACAAGGCTCAGAAGTGCACTATGTACAGGGTGCAAGGCTCAGGAGTGTGCTAAGTACAGGGTGCAAGGTTCAGGAGTGTGGCAAGTACAGAGTCGAGGCTCAGGAGTGTGCTATGTTCAGGGTGCAGGGCTCAAGATCCTGCTACGTACAGGGTGCAGGGCTCAGGAGTGTGCTATGTACAGGGTGCAGGGCTCAGGAGTGCACAATGTACAGAGTTCAAGGCACAGGAGTGTGCTATGTACAAAGTTCAAGGCTCAGGAGAGTGCTACGTACAGGGTGTAAGGCTTGTGAGGGTGCTATGTACAGAGTGAAGAGCTCAGGAGAAAGCTATGTAAAAATTTCAGGGCTCAGAAGTGTGCTACGTACAGGGTGCAGGCTTCAGGAGTCTGCTACGTACAGGATGCAAGGCTCAGGAGTGTGCTAAGTACAGGGTGCAAGGCTCAGAAGTATACTAAGGGTGTGATGTTCAGGAGTGTGCCAAGTACAAGGCTCAGGAGTGTGCTAAGTACAGGGTGCAGGGCACAGGCGTGTGCTGCTTACAGGGTGCAAGGCTCAAGAGTGTGCCTCATACAGGGTGCAAGGATCATGAGTGTTCTATGTTCAGGGTGCAGGGCTCGGGAGTGTGTTAAATACAGGGTGCAGAGCTCAGGAGTGCTTTACATACAGGGTGCAAGGCTCAGGAGTGTGCTAAGTACAGGGTGTAAGGCACAGGAGTGTGCCAAGTATACAGAGTGCAAGGCTCAGGAGTGTGCTAAGTACAGTATGCAAAGTTTAGGTGTGTGCCAAGTACAGAGTGCAAGGCTTAGGAATATGTTATGTACAGAGTGCAAGGCTCAGGAGTGTGCTACGTACAGTGTGCAAGGCTTGTGAGTCCGCTATGTACAGAATACAGAGTTAAGAAGTACATTATGTTCAGAATGCAGAGCTCAGGAGTGTGCTATGTAGAGGGTACAGAGCACAGGAGTGCCCAATGTACAGAGTGCAAGGCTCAGGAGTGTGCTACGTACAGGATGTAAGGCTCATGAGGGCACAATGTACAGAGTGCAGAGCTCAGGAGTAAGCTATGTAAAAAGTGCAGGGCTCAGAAGTGTGCTATGTACACTGTGCAAGGCTCAGAACTGTGCTACGTACAGAGCGCAACGCTTAGGAGTGTGCTACATACAGAGTGCAAGGCTCAGGAGTGTGCTAAGTACAGGGTGTAAGGCTTGTTAGTGTGCTATGTACAGAGTGCAGGGCTCAGGAGTGTGCTATGTGCAAGGCTAAGGAGTAAGCTATTTACAGGGGGCAAGGCTCAGAAGTCTGCTACATACAGGGTGCAGGGCTCAGAAGTCTGCTACATACAGGGTGCCGGGCTCAGAAGTCTGCTACATACAGGGTGTAAGGCCCAGGAGTGTGCTATGCTGGGCATCTGTGTGTGCAAGCGACAGGGGTGAGCGGCAGGCAAGGGGCTGGCACCGGAGGTGGCTGGACTCCATTCTGGCATGTGCAAGTGTAAAAAAAGGCCTGGCATTAACTATAGGAAAATTTGTGCAGTGAAGTTTGTTGTTGTTTCGTCGGGCGCACACAATGTTCAGCCTGGAACGGTTTGGCATTAGATAGGGCACTCTGCATTCTAATGAACTCTGCTTAGGAACATCCACTCCTCAAGACTGATAACCACCCACAAAAGCATATATATATAACACACAAGGAGAAGGAGCACGGGGATGAGATTATCCCTTGGTCACTCTGCTCTCTACTCCCATCAGTGCACTCCTGAGCTCTGCACTCTGTACTTGGCACACTCCAGAGCCCTGCACTCTGTACATAGCACACTCCTGAGCTCTTCACTCTGTACGTAGCGCACTCCTGAGCCTTGCACCCTGTACATAGCGCACTCCTGAGCCTTGCCCCCTGTACTTAGCACACTCCTGAGCCCTGCACTCTGTACACAGCACACTCCTGAGCCCTCCACTCTGTACGTAGTGCACTCCTGAGCCTTGCACCCTGTACTTAGCACACTCCTGAGCCCTGCACTCTGTACATAGCACGATCTTGAGCCCTCCACTTTGTACACAGCGCACTTCTGAGCCTTGCACCCTGTACGTAGCACACTCCTGAGCTCTGCACTCTGTACGTAGCGCACTCCTGAGCCCTCCACTCTGTACATAGCGCACACCTAAGCCTTGCACCCTGTACTTAGCTTACTAGCAAGTTTACACCCTGTACTTAGCATAATCCTGAGCCTTGCACTCTGTACATAAGCACACTCTTAAGCCTTGCACTCTGTACGTAGCGCACTCCTGAGCCTTGCACCTTGTACTTAGCATACTCCTGAGCTATGCACTCTGTACATAGCACACTCCTGAGCCTTTCACTCTGTACGTAGCGCACTCCTGAGCCTTGCACTCTGTACATAGCACATTCCTGAGCTCTGCACCCTGTATGTAGCGCACTTCTGAGCCTTACACCCAGTACTTAGCATACTAGCAAGCTTTACACCCTGTACTTAGCATACTAGCAAGCTTTACACCCTGTACTTAGCATACTAGCAAGCTTTACACCCTGTACTTAGCATACTAGCAAGCTTTACACCCTGTACTTAGCACACTCCTGAGCCTTGCACTTTGTACATAGCACACTCCTAAGCCTTGCACTCCGTACGGACCACACTCCTAAGCCTTGCACTCTGTACATAGCACATTCCTGAGCTCTGCACCCTGTATGTAGCGCACTTCTGAGCCTTACACCCAGTACTTAGCACACTCCTGAGCCCTGCACTCTGTACATCGCACACTCCTGAGCCTTGCACCCTGTACTTAGCACACTAGCAAGCTTTACACCCTGTACTTAGCATACTCCTGAGCCTTGCACTCTGCACATAGCACACTCCTGAGCCCTCCACTCTGTACGTAGCAAACTCCTGAGCCCTGCGCCCTGTACATTTAGGAACACCCACTCCTCAAGACTGTTAACCACCCACAAGAGCATATATATATATATATATATATATATATATATATATATATATATATATATATATTTGCATAACTCCTCCCAACACTGCTTACATCAGGACTGATGGCACCTGAGAGGAGTACTGAGGTGAGGTGCTGTGGGGGGTCCAGCCATGATCTGCCGGCATTGCATAGAGAAGCACAGAGACCCAGCGATGACATCACTGGATCTAAAATAAGGAATGTAATAAAAATGGTAAGGTTTTATTTCTGAATATCATTATTACGTTGAGGGGGGGGGGAACCGGGGAAGGTCAAATATAAGCAGATAAACCTGTGACTGCGAAGACGCGGTGGTCTCAGCGGAGAACCCCCCCCCCCTGTACAGGACCGGCAGGCGTCTAATAGAAGGTATTTGCTGTAAGGACGATCGTTTCTTCTTATCGAGGTTGGGACAGACAGCTGTGAACTTCCTGTGTCTGACAGATGTGATGCAGATGAGAGAGCAGAGCAGCCGGCTGTGCGCGCAGAGGAGCAGAGGGAGCCGTCCAGAGATGGAGCAATCCGTCCAGAGCGCCACCAACGCGGTGAGTCCCCGGACTGCATGCGGAGGGCACCGCCCGGCTCCACCTGGTGCCACCAATTTAGAGATTTAGAATTGCTAGCACCAGATCTGAGTGTTTATGGGGGGGGGGGGGGGGTTCTGTTTGCATGGACCATGTAAAGGTTAAATAACGGTCCCGACTTTACGTCCCCCTCAAAGGGAGGTGCCTTAAGCTGGCCACACATGCTGCAACCAAGGCTGCCAACTGTCAGTAAATTTACTGCCAGTTTGTATAAATCGGTGACATTTACAACTATCCGTAAGCATCAGGGGCTGGTGATTTGTCATGCTGTGTTGAGTTTTAGTTACTCGTTATGTGTATTTTCATATCGTGTTTATACTGTATAAATATCGATCGTTTTAGTTTTTAGTAGGAGTTCTGTTGTTTTTTTTTTTTTTACGTTGTCAGTAAAAGAAAGGTGCCCGACAGTAAATTCCCCATATTTTGTCAGTAGAAAATGCAGCGGGAGGCTGGCAACCCTGGCCACAACCTGGCAGAGCAATCTGATCTGCGATGCAATTTATTTATTGCAAAAGAGGCAACCTTTATAATGCCGGACCACCACGCCGTAATCGCACGCAGAGTATCGCGGTCGCAGAATGTAAACAGCCCACGTCCAGCTGGTATTTTACAGTTCGGGTAGCCAGCCTGGGGAGGGGGGGGGGACATAAAAAACAGAGTTCAGGCCCCTTGACCGTTGCATAAAAGGGTGGGCTCAGGAGTGTGCTATGTACAGAATGCAGAGCTCAGGAGTACACTACATACAGGGTGCAAGGCTCAGAAGTACACTATGCACAGAATACAGGGCTCCAGAGTGCACTACATACAGGGTGCAAGGCTCAGGAGTACACTGCACACAGAGTGCAGGGCTCAGAAGTTCGCTACATACAGGTTGCAAGGCTCAGGAGTACAGTATGTACAGCGTGCAGGGCTCAGGAGTACACTATGCACAAAGTGCAGGGTTCAGGAGTGTGCTACATACAGGGTGCAAAACTCAGGAGTACACTACGCCCAGAGTGCGGGGCTTAGAAGTTTGCCACATACTGGGTGCAAGACTCAGGAGTACAGTATGTACAGAGTGCAGGGCTCAGGAGTGCGCTACGTACAGGGTGCAAGGCTCAGGAGTACACTATGCACATAGTGCAGGGCTCAGGAGTGCGCTGCGTAAAGGATGCAAAGCTCAGGAGTACACTACGCACAGAGTGCAGGGCTCAGGGGTTTGCTACGTACAAGGCGCAGGGCTCAGGAATACACTATGTACAGAGCACAGGGCTCAGGAGTGCACTACATACAGGGTGCAAGGCTGAGGAGTACATTATGCACAGAGTTTAGGGCTCAGGAGTGCGCTACGTACAGGGGGCAAGGTTGAGGAGTACACTTTGTACCGAATGCAGAGCCCAGGAGTACACTATGTCCAAAGAGCAAAGCTCAGGAGTACGCTATGTATAGAGTGCAGGGCTCAGGAGTGTACTATGTACAGGGTGCAAGGCTGAGGAATACACTATGTACAGAATGCAGAGCTCAGGAGTACACTATGTCCAAAGTGCAAGGCTCAGGAGTACACTATGTACAGTAAAAGGAAAATGTACAAAGTGCAGGGCTCAGGAGTACGCTATGTACAGAGTGCAGGGCTCAAAAGTGCGTTATATACAGAATGTAGAGCTCAAGAGTAAACTATGTACAGAGTGCAGGGCTCAAGAATGCGCTGTGTACAGAATGCAGAGCTTAGGAGTGCGCAGTGTAAAAAGTGCAGGGCTCTGGAGTACACTATGTACAGCGCGCAGGGCTCAAGAATACGCTATGTAGAGGGTGCAGAGCTCATGAGTGTTCAATGTACAGTAGTGCACTATGCAGAGGATGCAGAGCTCTGGAGTGTATGTAAAGAGTGCAGGTCTCAGGAGCGCGCTATGTAAAGAGTGCAGGGCTCAGGAGTGCGTTATGTAAAGAGTTCAGGGCTCAGGAGTGCGTTATGTAAAGTGTGCAGGGCTCAGGAGTGCGTTATGTTAAGAGTACAGGGTTTAGGAGTGCGTTATGTAAAGAGTGCAAGGCTCAGGAGTGCGTTATGTTAGGAGTGCGGGGTTTAGGAGTGTGCTATGTAAAGAGTGCAGGGTTCAGGAGTGCGCTATGTACAGGGTGCAAGGCTCAGCAGTGTGCTATCTAGAGTGCAAAGCTCAGGAGTGCACTATGTACAGAGTGCAGGGCTCAGGAGTGTGCTACCTACAGAGTGCAGGGCTCAGGAGTGTGCTGTGTACAGCGTGCAGGGCTCAGGAATGCACTATGCACAGGGTGTAAACCCACCCTTGCTTCTAGTAGAGAGCTGTCCTTCCTCCCCCACCTACAGAGTACCAAAGAGGAGGGAGGGTCTGCTACCGAAGAGCAGCTACAACTTACATTGGGAGTGTGCAGGCATTTTTTTTATTTATTTTTAACTGCAAAGCTGAGGGTTTCAATCGTCCGCAAGTCAATGGGATCAAAGCGGCTTCTGTTTTCCATGAAATTGACAGATTTTGTTTTCCCCGTTTCGATCAGTTTGATCTTTTATTAAAGACACAGTCCATCTTTTAAAAAATTTCATAAATGCACCAGAAGGGTAAAAAAAAGTACATTCAGGTCTCCAGCGGCCTGCAACCGCGATCAACATGCGTTCCTGGCTATTGCATCGTTTAACCCCCCCCCGGGCCACACACACTTCCATGAATGAATGATTTCCAATAAGGAATAACCGATCAATAGCTGACAAATGAGTGGATTTGATTGATAATTGAGATTGTATCTTACAACTGTAAATTATCGGACACATCTCTGTTTCCGCCATGTAATCTTATCATCTAATCAATCAAAATACAATCGTATTTATGATTAAAGTATCTCAGTGCTGCAAAACAATCGATGATATTCCGCCCTGGCCGATCAAATCCACCTTAGGTGATAGGCTAAAGGACCTTGTCCCCGCACTGGCTGTACGTCTACAAGAGTCGGCTGCGGTCCCCTGTACCATGTTTTTGCAGTAATGCCTATTTATGTTATCCCTTATAGTGTTACTGATTAACCACTTGCCGACCACGATATAGCCGAATGATGGCTACTGCGTGGCCGGCTGGTTCTGGCAGGCTGTGGCGTGTTCCTGCTGTGGCGCGCTCCTGCTGTGGCTCGTTCCTGCTGTGGTGCACTCCTGATGTGGCTCGCTCCTGCTGTGGCGTGTTCCTGCTGTGGTGCGCTCCTGCTGTGGCTCGCTCCTGCTGTGGCTCGCTCCTGCTGTGGCGTGTTCCTGCTGTGGCTCTCTCCTGCTGTGGCGCGCTCCTACTGTGGCTCTCTCCTGCTGTGGCGCGCTCCTGCTGTGGCTCGCTCCTGCTGTAGCGTGTTCCTGCTGTGGCGCGCTCCTGCTGTGGCTCACTCCTGCTGTGGTGCGCTCCTGCTGTGGTGCGCTCCTGCTGTGGCGTGTTCCTGCTGTGGCTCGCTCCTGCTGTGGCGTGTTCCTGCTGTGGCGTGCTCCTGCTGTGGCTCACTCCTGCTGTGGTGCGCTCCTGCTTTGGCTCGCTCCTGCTGTGGCGTGTTCCTGCTGTGGCTCTCTCCTGCTGTGGCTCTCTCCTGCTGTGGCGCGCTCCTGCTGTGGCTCGCTCCTGCTGTGGCGTGTTCCTGCTGTGGCGCGCTCCTGCTGTGGCTCGCTCCTGCTGTGGCGTGTTCCTGCTGTGGCGCGCTCCTGCTGTGGCTCGCTCCTGCTGTGGCGTGTTCCTGCTGTGGCTCTCTCCTGCTGTGGCTCTCTCCTGCTGTGGCGCGCTCCTGCTGTGGCTCGCTCCTGCTGTGGCGTGTTCCTGCTGTGGCGCGCTCCTGCTGTGGCTCACTCCTGCTGTGGCTCGCTCCTGCTGTGGCGTGTTCCTGCTGTGGCACGCTCCTGCTGTGGCTCGCTCCTGCTGTGGCGTGTTCCTGCTGTGGCGCACTCCTGCTGTGGCTCACTCCTGCTGTGGTGCGCTCCTGCTTTGGCTCGCTCCTGCTGTGGCGTGTTCCTGCTGTGGCGCGCTCCTGCTGTGGCTAGCTCCTGCTGTGGCGTGTTCCTGCTGTGGCGCGCTCCTGCTGTGGCTCGCTCCTGCTGTGGCGTGTTCCTGCTGTGGCGCGCTCCTGCTGTGGCTCGCTCCTGCTGTGGCGTGTTCCTGCTGTGGCTCGCTCCTGCTGTGACGCGCTCCTGCTGTGGCTCGCTCCTGCTGTCACACGCCCGGTCATCGCAGTGTCCAGAGGACACTACTGATTACAAATTGAGGTACAGAGCCAATCAGGGGCTCTTTATGATGTGTCCAATCACAGCTGCTCACGGATGTAAACAGAAGCCGGTAATCGCATTCCGGTCCTCATGCTAACAGAATGAGGAGAGGAGAGGAGAGCCGATAATCGGCTTCTCTAAAAGGGAAATGTACACTGATTATCAGTGTTCTGATTATTAGTGCAGTCCCTACAGTGCTCCTCATCAGTGTCGCTATTATCAGTGCCTATCAGTACCACCTATCAGTGCTGCCTATCAGTGCCACCTATCAATGCAGCCTCATCAGTGCCCACCAGTGCCACCTCATCAGTGCTAATCAGTGCAGCCTATCAGTGGCCATCAATGCCCATCAGTGCCACCTCATCAGTGCCCATCAGTGCAGCCTATCAGTGTCCATCAGTGCAGCCTATCGGTGCCCATCAGTGCAGCCTTATTAGTGCCCATCAGTGCAGCTGCACCAGTACCCATCAGTGCCCATCGGTGAAGGAGAAAAATTACCTGTTTGCAAAGTGTTATAACAAGATATGAAAAAGTTGTTTTTATTTTTTTTTACTTTTCGATCTTTGTTTATTTTGCAAAAAAATAAAATATAACTAATTTGTGATTAAATACCACCAAAAGAAAGCTCTATCTGTGTGGAAAAAAAAGTGCCACGATACCGGATCATTACCGGGCGGGTAGTGACGGAGCCGGTATGGGGGATGGTTCAGCTGTTGCCATCAGATTTACTTAATACCAGATGGACCTCCTATAATGTGGAGGTGCGAGGATTCCGGTAAGGAGCGCCTCTGCGGGGGGCACTGCACAGGAATCTGCGGGGGAATCGTTCTTCATCGGATCTGTGGGAAAATCTTATGAAATAGTTTTTTTATTATTATCTTTTTTTATTATTATCGGCTTTTATTATTATTATCGGCTTTTATTATTATTGTTTTTTATTATTATCGTTTTTTTATTATTATCGGCTTTTATTATTATTGTTTTTTTTATTATTATTATCGTTTTTTTATTGTTATCAGCTTTTATTATTATTATCGGCTTTTATTATTATTGTTTTTTATTATTATCGGCTTTTATTATTATTGTTTTTTTGATTATTATCGTTTTTTATTATTATCGGCTTTTATTATTATTATCGCCTTTTATTATTATCGATTTTTTATTATTATTGGCTTTTATTATTATTGTTTTTTATTTTTTATTATTATCGGCTTTTATTATTATTATTATGTTTTTATTATTATTGTTTTTTTTTTTATTGTTTTTTTTTATTATTATTGGCTTTTATTATTATCGTTTTTTTATTATTATCGGCTTTTATTATTATTATCGGCTTTTATTATTATTGTTTTTTTTATTATTATCGGTTTTTTATTTTTTTTATTTTATTTTTTTATTGATTTCTTTTGCGGTTGGACGGCACATTGCGCTTTTTTTTTTTTTACGAGTCTTTTTATTATGCAATATTTTTACTTTGCACCCCTGGATCGCATGCGATTCACACAGCGCCAACATTTCTGCAAGCGCGTTTTTGATGCATCCTGGTGCGTTTCTTTACCCTCTCCTTTTTTCCTTCATCTCAAACTATGTGCTATTTGAAGCACGTGCAGTCCAGTGCGTTTTTTTTTCTATTTTTTTTTTCTCTGTTTCAAAAAACGCATGGAGAGTAGGTTACATGGATTCCAATGGCAGTGTTCACACCAGTGCAGTGCGTTCAACAAACGTGGAACATGCTGCATTTTTCTGTGTATAGAACATATCTCAACTCAGGAAAAAACACATCAAAAATGCACTGAAACGCATTTCGACCCCTTTTCCACTCAGGCGTTTTTTCAGGCATTTTAGCGCTAAAAAGCGATTTCACACCGGGGGGGGGGGGATGGGGGGGCGGTACTGCTTGGACCTTGAAGAAGAGGACATATCTCCCCGAAAGCATGTCCTGAAAAATTGTATGCAAATAAAAAAAAGTATCAGGGAAAGGACAATACTCAATTGTCTCTACTGGGAAAAAAATATATATTACAAGGGAATTGAAAAAAAAAAAAAGGGAATGCATCAAAAACGCATTTTTTTCTGCATTACACCAGAAAAAAGAAACAAGAATGTTTTTAAAAAAATGTACAAAAATAAAGAAAAAAACCAACAGGAAAAAATGTTTCTGGAATGCATCAAAAATGGAACAGAACGCATTACTCCGAAAACAAACAAAAACAAGGAAAATTAAGAAAAAATTAAAAAAAACACATCAGGAAGGAAAAAAAAATGAAAAAAAATGCATCTGATAAAAAAAACACATCAGAACGCATTACACAAAAAAAAAAAAAAAAAAAATGAGGTGATTTTCAGTACTGCTTGGACTTTGAAGAAGAGGACATACCCTGAAAGCCTGTTCTGAAAAATTGTATGTTAGTGCAAATTAAAAAAATATCAGGGAAAGTACTCAATTTTCTCTACCAAAAAAAAAAATTTACAAAGAAATTAAAGAATTTTTTTTTAGAATAAAAAAAAAAAAATCAGAAGAGAAAAAAATGCACCTGAAATGCATCAAAAACACATCACAGTGCATTACACCAGAAAAAAAAAAATACAAGAATTAAAAAACAAAAAATGTACAAAAATAAAGAAAACAAGCAAGAGGAAAAAATGTATCTGGAATGCATAAAAAAATGGAACGGAACACGTTACACTGAGAAAAAAAAAATACAAGGAAAATGAAGAAAAATGTAAAAAAATAATAAAAATAAAATACAAGAGAAGAAAATGCATCTGGAATGCATCAAAAACGCATTACACCAGAAAAATAAAAAGAACATTTTTAAAAATGTAAAAAAAATTCAGAAAAGAAAAGCAAGAGAAAAAAATGTATCTGGAGAATGCATCAGAAATGTATCGGAACGCATTACAACAAAAATAAAAAATAAAATTGAGAAAATTGAAGAAAAAAAGAAAAAAAAAAACCACAAGAGAAGAAAATGCATCTGGAATGCATCCAAAAAACAAGATTTTTTATAAAAAAACGTACAAAAATTAGAGAGAAAAAAAAACACAAGAAAAGAAAACGCATAAAAAATGCATCAAAAACGCATTACAGTGCATAAAAACCAGGAAATTTTTTTTTCAAAAATGTACAAAAATAAAGAAAAAAAGCAAGAGGAAAAAATATATCTGGAATGTATAAAAAATGGAACGGAACGCATTACACTGGAAAAAAAAAAAATACAAGGAAAATTAAGAAAAAATGTGAAAAAAAAAAATACAAGAGAAGAAAATGCATCTGGAATGCATCAAAAACAGAGTGCATTACACCAGGAAAAACAAGACAAGAAGATTTTAAATTTTTTTTAAAAAATTCAGAAAAAAAAGCAAGAGAAAAAAAATGATCCTGGAATGCATAAAAAAAAAAAAATGGAACGGAACGCATTACAATGAGAAAAAAAAATACAAGGAAAATGAAGTAAAATGTAAAAAATAATAAAAATAAAAGAAGAGAAGAGAAGAAAATGCATCTGGAATGCATCAAAAACGCATTACACCAGAAAAATAAAAAGAACATTTTTAAAAATGTAAGAAAATTCAGAAAAAAAGCAAGAGAAAAAAAATGTATCTGGAATGCATCAGAAATGCATCGGAACGCATTACAACAAAAAGAAAAAAAAAATTGAGGAAATTAAAGAAAAAAAGAAAAAAAAAAAGAAAGAAAAAAAAAAAACACGAGAAGAAAATGCATCTGGAATGCATCCAAAATGCATCACAGTGCACTACACCAGAAAAAAAAACAAAAAAAAAAATCACAAGATTTTTAAACAAAAAACTTACAAAAATTAGAGGAAAAAAAAAACACAAGAAAAGAAAACGCATAAAAAAATGAATCAAAAAAGCATTACAGTTCATCAAAACCAGGAAAATAAAAATTTTTCAAAAACGTACAAAAATAAAGAAAAAAAGCAAGAGGAAAAAATATATCTGGACTGTATCAAAAATGGAACGGAACGCATTACACTGGAAAAAAAAATACAAGGAAAATTAAGAAAAAATGTGAAAAAAAGAAGAAAATGCATCTGGAATGCATCAAAAACAGAGTGCATTACACCAGAAAAACAAGACAAGAACATTTTTTTAAAATTTAAAAAAATTCTGAAAAAAAAGCAAGAGAAAAAAAATGATCTGGAATGCATCAGAAATGTATCGGAACGCATTACACACACACACAAAAAAAAAAAAAAAAATTAAAAATATAAGGAAAATGAAGAAGAATGTAAAAAAAAAAAGCGGAAAAAATGCATCTAGAAAGCATCAAAAAGTGCATCAGAATGCATTACACCAAACAAGAATACAAAGAAAATGAAGAAAGTTTTTTAAAAATAAGAAAAAAAACAGGAGGAAAAAAATGCATCTAGAATGCATAAAAGCAAACTGGAAGCATCAAAAACATGTAAAAAAAAATGCATGTAAACGCACGTGCAGAAATGTATGTGGAAGGTGTTTTTGTGGTGTGGACGGGCCCTAAGGACATGTGCGTTGCGGTGCATTTTTTATGCATTTTGCTGCATTTCAGATACATTTATAAAGGAAAAAAAATGCAAAACGCTCAACTTTTGTTGCCTGCACTGGAATGCACTGGTGTGAACTGGGGCCATTGGAATCCATGGGAAACACTGTGAAGGGCATTTGATGCAGAATATAAACGCAGTGCGCGGCATCTGGTGTGAAGCAGCCCGGAGCCCGAGTCAGTTTGCTCATTTAGTATCTTCTGAGGGGGGGGAGGGGAAGTACGAATACAGAGAGAATGATTCACTGGGCATTGCACAATCCTGATACTTCCTTCAGTAAAAACGCTCACAAAGTTCCTAAAATAAAATAATAATAAAACAATGAGATATGAAGGGCGAACCCCTATGAGGGGTGCGGAGAACGCCCCAAATTCCCTCCTCACTTCACACATAAAGGGAATCCGTTTTCTATTTTACAGCTTTACAATTGCCTTCAGAAGCTGCCTAATTAGTAAATAGAGTCCACCTGTGTGTCATTTAATCTCAGTATAAATACAGCTGTTCTGTGAAGCCCTCATGGGTTTGTTAGAGAACCTTAGTGAACAAACAGCACCATGAAGGCCAAGGAACACACCAGACAGGTCAGGGATGAAGTTGTGGAGAAGTATAAAGCAGGGTTAGGTTATAATAAAATCTCCCAAGCTTTGACCATCTCACGGAGCTCTGTTCAATCCATCATCGGAAAATGGAAAGAGTATGGGCACAACCGCAAACCTACCAAG
Source organism: Lithobates pipiens (assembly GCF_037356315.1). Classification (NCBI taxonomy): domain Eukaryota; kingdom Metazoa; phylum Chordata; class Amphibia; order Anura; family Ranidae; genus Lithobates; species Lithobates pipiens. The sequence continues at coordinate 220,817,666 of NW_027507789.1, forward strand.
ACATGGCCGTCCACCTAAACTGACCGGGCCGGGCAAGGAGAGATGAGGGGAGCCGAGCCGAGGTATCAGGCACGCCTGGATGACACGGAGGAAGGAGAATGGAAGCCCATGCTTCTACTCACGGCCAATCGGGTCTCAGGACCCGCTTCTTGATTGGCCAGGAGGAGAATCAGGAAGACAATAGCGAATATTAATTCACTATTGCCACACAAGTGGGTGGGCTCGGGGCACAATGCTCTGCGCCCCCAAGCGCACCCTTTTTGAAGCCAATTAGAGCCTCCGGCTCTAATCACATGCTTCGAAAAAAAACAACCCATTAGGCTCCATGCGTCCTGCATATAACTTAGGGGCGGGTGCACTGATCAGGGGGGCGGTGCCCCTGCGCCTCGTATGGACGGGCCACCACTGCTTCCCATACCGCTGTCTACAGACGCACGCAGGTGCCACAATCCCTATTAGTGTCATGCAGTCCCTGTACAGCCGTGCCGGAGTGTGAGAGGAAGAAGCAGCACTAGGAGTGGATCAGTTCATGTGCTGATAGAAGGAGAGAGCAGAATGACAGGGAGATTAGCTCATCACTGTACTGCTTCTCCTTTCACAGGCAGGGGGTGAGTCCAGGGTGACCTGGGCTCAGGGGAAGTGGGACCTGGCATCAACCTCATGCAATCCCCATACAGCAGGGCTGGAGTGTGAGCGGAAGAAGCAGCGCTAGGAGTGGATCAGTTTATGTGCTGATAAGAAGCATGCTGAGAGGAGGAGAGAGCAGAATGACAGAGAGATGAGCTCATCATTGTGCTGCTTCTCCTTTTACTGTCCAGTCACAGGTTGGGGTGGGTCCAGGGTGACCTGGGCTCAGAGGTAGTGTGAACTATGATCTGGTATCAGCTTTTTGTACTCCTTATACAGGGAGCAAGGAATCAATCCGTTCATGTAGTTACAAGAAGCTTGCTGATAGACGAGATCAGAGAGACATATAGGTGAGCTCATCACTATGCTGCTTCTCCTTTTACTGTCCAGTCACAGGTTGGGGGTGCAACCCGGGATGACCTAGGCTCAGAGGAAGTTTATTGAATGAGGCTGGTCATGAAGCTGAAGACATTCTGTGTCTGAAATAAAATACTGCAGAAGTCTCTGAATGCTGATAGAAGGAAAGAGTAGAGTGTCAAAAAGAAGAGCTCCACACTGTGCTGCTTTTCCTTTCCCTGTCCAGTCACATGTTGGGGGTGCATCCGGGATGACCTAGGCTCAGAAGAAGTGTATAGGGTGATGCTGGTCATCAAACTGAAGACATCTGGTGTCTGAAGTAAAATACTGCAAAAGTCTCTGAATGCTGATAGAAAGAGTAGAGTGACAGAAAGAAGAGCTCATCACTGTGCTGCTTCTCCTTTCCCTGTCCTGCCCAGTCATGGGTTGGGGGTGTGTCCAGGATGACCTAGGCTCAGAGGAAGTGTATTGAGTGATGCTGGTCATGAAACTGAAGACATCTGGTGTCTGAAGTAAAATACTGCAGAAGTCTCTGAATGCTGATAGAAAGAGTAGAGTGACAGAAAGAAGAGCTCATCACTGTGCTGCTTCTCCTTTCCCTGTCCTGTCCAGTCACGGGTTGGGGGTGTGTCCGGGATGACCTAGGCTCAGAGGAAGCGTATTGAGTGTAGCTGGTCATCAAGCTGAAGACATCTGGTGTCTGAAATAAAATTCTGCAGGAGAAGTCTCTGAATGCTGATAGAGTAGAGTGTCAGAAAGAAGAGCTCATCACTGTGCTGCTTTTCCTTTCCCTGTCCAGTCACAGGTTGGGGGTGCGTCCGGGATGACCTAGGCTCAGAGGAAGTGTATTGAGTGATGTTGGTCATCAAGCTGAAGACATCTGGTGTCTGAAATAAAATACTGCAGAAGTCTCTGAACGCTGATAGAAGGAGAGAGTAGAGTGACAGAAAGAAGAGCTCATCACTGTGCTGCTTCTCCTTTCCCTGTCCAGTCACGGGTTGGGGGTGCATCCGGGATGACCTAGGCTCAGAGGAAGTGGGATGAATGGCCACATGTGTGAATGAAGTGTGAGCACGGGGGGGGGGGACTTTCTCCTGCCTGCAGCACACTGGTGGCATCATCTCAGCCTAGGCATAGTCACTGACTGGCACTCAAGGGCGGCTTTTTAATAATAAAAGGCGGTGCTTTCCTGAAAAAAATGATACAATTGCCGTATATGGTGACAGGCCAGGAATTTATTCCTATAAAGTGACTGTATGGTTTAGGGATGGTTGGGTCTGTTGGCAGATGCAGTTAGCTTGCCTGCCACTAGGTGGCTCGCTGCCTGTTTTGGTATAGCAATGGGGATAGCTGTAATCAGGTGTTAGCTCCCCTTTTAGAGAAATCCCTCTTCGAGTGATATAATGGGTGGGATTAGTGCCCAAATAAAAGCCAGCGGTGGGTGGAACACCCCGGGGCTGTCAAGATGTGGTCTCCTGCGGGTCCTGCGACATGACGAAGGAAGCGTCAGGCTTTGGACTTATCACACTTCCGATATGTTGTGTTTGTCTGGAGTTCCCCTTTAAGCATTTCACTATAAATCCAAGGTGTGAAATCCAGTCTTCTTTTCTCTCTTCCCCTGACTTGTCACCCCCTCCCAAATATCCCCTCCCCCCCCCCCCACCTCGGTCTGTGTTTTATTATTCTGCTCAGATCTGATATTACAAAACACCATGTGGACACGATACAGAAAGCGTTTGTTCCTGGCAGCCAATGCGAGGAAACTATTTCCATATCGCCCAGGAGAAGTCATCCCTGTCTCTGCCATCCAGGCTTTGATGTGCTGCTGCAAATCACAGTTGTAGCTCCACGCCGCAGAGGATTATGGGAGAGAGTGAAGGGTGGGGGGGGTTGGGAACGTGGGGCGCCTGGTTCAGCGGTAGCAAGGATACACCTAGAATGGCCAAACCCGGCCATGAAAGTGAACCTGCCACACAACAAGGTGCCGACATTGCTTCTTATAGTTGTGTTGCTGAGTAATTAGCAGTGGAAAGTCACCCTTAGTCCCCAATATGTAAATGTCAGCAGAAAGCTGGATGGAGTGGGAGGAGTGTGTTATCTTCTCATATATTAACCCAGAAAAAAAAAAAGATGCTATCAGGTGTAAAATACAGACACCTCTACCTGCAACTACCTGCAGGCCCCCGGTACTGTTCTGGTTGGCTAAGCTCCAATACTTATATATTACACTGCTGAGTATTTAGCAGTGGAAAGTCGTTGTGTTTTAGTCCCCTATATGTAAATGTCAGCAGAATGCTGGATGGAGTGGGAGGAGTCTGTTATCTTCTCACATGATACCCCAAAAAAAAAAAAAAAATGCTATCAGGTGTAAAATACAGGCACCTCTATCTGCAACTACCTGCAGGCCTCGGTACTGTTCTGGTTGGCTAAGCTCCTATACTTACAGATCACACTGCTGAGTATTTAGAAGTGGAAAGTCACCCAGTTTTAGTCCCCTATATGTAAAGGTCAGCAGAAATCTGGCTGGAGTGGGAAGAGTGTGTTAGTTTCTCACATAATAACCCCCCCCCCCCCCAAAAAAAAAAAATATGCTATCAGGTGTAAAATACAGGCACCTCTACCTGCAGGCCTCGGTACTGTTCTGGTTGGCTAAGCTCCTATACTTACATATTACACTGCTGAGTATTTAGCAGTGGAAAGTCGCCCAGTTTTAGTCCCCTATATGTACCTGCAGGCCCGGGTACTGTTCTGGTTGGCTAAGCTCCTATACTTACATATTACTAATTACTAATATTACATATTAGTGGAAAGTCGCCCAGTTTTAGTCCCCTATATGTAAATGTCAGCAGAAATCTGGATGTAGTGGGAGGAGTCTGTTATCTTCTCACATAATACCCCCCCCCCCCCAAAAGAAAGCTGCTATCAGGTATAAAATACAGGCACCTCTACCTGCAACTACCTGCAGGCCCCCGGTACTGTTCTGGTTGGCTAAGCTCCTACACTTACACATTACACTGCTGAGTATTCAGCAGTGGAAAGTCACCCAGTTTTAGTTCCCAATATGTAAAAGACAGCAAAAATCTGGATGTAGTGGGAGGAGTCTGTTATCTTCTCACATAATAACCCCCCTCCCCCAAAAAAAAGATGCTATCAGGTGTAAAAGACAGGCACCTCTACCTGCGACTTCAGGCCCGGTTCTGTTCTGGTTGGCTAAGCTCCTATACTTACATATTACACTGCTGAGTATTTAGCAGTGGAAAGTCGCCCAGTTTTAGTCCCCTAAATGTAAATGTCAGCAGAAATCTGGATGGAGTGGGAGGAATCTGTTATCTTCTCACATAATACCCCAAAACAAAAACAAGATGTCTATCAGGTGTAAAATACAGGCACCTCTACCTGCAACTACCTGCAGGCCCCCGGTACTGTTCTGGTTGGCTAAGCTCCGATACTTATATATTACACTGCTGAGTATTTAGCAGTGGAAAGTTGCCCAGTTTTAGTCCCCTATATGTAAATGTCAGCAGAAATCTGGATGTAGTGGGAGGAGTCTGTTATCTTCTCACATAATACCCCCCCCCCAAAAAAAAAAATCTTCTATCATGTGTAAAATACAGGCACCTCTACCTGTAACTACCTGCAGGACCTGGTACTGTTCTGGTTGGCTAAGCTCCTACACTTACATATTACAGTGTTAAAAACTTGCCCCCCCCCCTCCCCCCCCCCACACACATTCCTATTCGCCTATCATTATGATGGGCTGTGTCTCTGGCCAATAGAAATGTTTCAGAGGAAACAGGCAAATTAATTATATATTGTTGTTTTTTTTTGTTTTGTTTTTGCAATAAAATTCATTCAAGTGTATTTTTTTCCCCCAAAAAATTGCGTTTTAAAAATTGTTGCGCAAAATAGCGAGCGACATAAAAAATCGCAACGATCGCCGTTTTATTCTCTAAGGTCTCTGCTGAGAAAATATATAATGTTTGGGGGGTCCAAAGTAATTTTGTAGCAAAAAAATTCAGATTTTTTTTTTTTTTTACTTGTACTTGAGCGTGAACTTTTTAAAATACAATACAGTATATTACCAAAAGTATTGGGACACTTCCCCAAAACTGTTCCCACAAAGTTGGGAGCATGAAATTGTCCAGAATGTCTCGGTATGCTGACGCCTTAAGAGTTCCCTTCACTGGAACTAAGGGGCCAATCCTGACCCCTGAAAAACAACCCCCCCACACCATAATCCCCCCCTCCCCCCCCACACCATAATCCCCCCTCCACCAAATGGTTTGGACCAGTGCACAAAGCGAGGTCCATAAAAGACACGGATGAGCGAGTTTGGGGTGGAGGAAATTGACTGACCTGAGTCTATAGTCACTATATTACCAAAAGTATTGGGACACCTGCCGTTACACACACATGAACTTTAATGGCCTCCCAGTCTTAGTCTGTAGGGTTCAATATTGAGTTGGCTCCGCCCCTTTGCAGCTATAACAGCTTCAACTCTTCTGGGAAGGCCGTCCACAAGGTTTAGGAGGGTGTCTATGGGAATGTTTGACCGTTCTTCCAGAAGAGCATTTGTGAGGTCAGGCACTGATGTTGGACGAGAAGCCCTGGCTCGCAGTCTCCGCTCTAATTTATCCCGAAGGTGTTCTGTTGGGTTGAGGTCAGGACTCTGTGCAGGCCAATCAAGTTCCTCCACCACAAACTCGCTCACCCATGTCTTTATGGACCTCGCTTTGTGCACTGGTTGCGCAGTCATGTAGGAGCAGGAAGGGGCCGTCCCCCAAACTGTTCCCACAAAGTTGGGATCATGAAATTGTCCAAAATATCTTGGTGTGCTGATGGCTTAAGAGTTCCCTTCACTGGAACTAAGGGGCCAAGGCCAACCCCTGAAAAACAACCCCCCCACCATAATCCCCCATCCACCTCCCCCCCCACATCATAATCCCCCCTCCACCAAAGGTGATTTGGACCAGTGCACGAAGCAAGGTCCATAAAGATATGAAAGAGCGAGTTTGGTTTGGAGGAACTTGACTGGCCTGCACAGAGTCCTGTCCTCAACCCCATAAAACACCTTTGGGATTTCATCCAACATCAGCCTCACAAATGTTCTTCTGGAAGAACGGTCAAACATCCCCATAGACACCCTCCTAAACCTTGTGGACGGCCTTCCCAGAAGAGTTGAAGCTGTTATAGCTGCAAAGGGCGGAGCCAACTCAATATTGAACCCTATGGACTAAGACTGGGAGGCCATTAAAGTTCATGTGTGTGTAAAGGCAGGTGTCCCAATACTTTTGGCAATATGGTGTTTATCTGTTTAAGGTTTTCTTGTTTTCTTTTCTTCCTCTGCCTTCTGTCTCATCAGCCACCAAAATTTGTCGACAACTGCCGCCACCCCCAATGTCAAAAGTTCCACAGCCGGCATGCGTCAAGGTGGCCGCTTTGGCACGGCGGGGCGTGAAAAAGTGTGGCACGGCTACGGGGATGGGACGGGGGGACTGGAAAGGTGTGAGATTCCCCACACCCGGGAGGAGGATTCCACGCCTCTGGATGGCGCAGCCTGGGCCCAGATTGCTCTGTAGAGGACACGAGCCAGGAAAGTGTCACCTCCGCCCCTCTGTTTTCTGTCTCCCCGGCTGAGAGGAGAAACAATTCTTCTAATCTGGTTACATGCAAAAAAAAACTCTCACCACAATGGAGGCAGAAAACACCTCCACCCCCTCCGGTTCCTGCTCAGCGCACAGGATTGGGTTGCAGCCTGTGAGTTGTGGTTTCGCAGAGAGATTCGCACTCCAGCGCAACGGCCCCGGGATGACAATTAGCGGTTTTTAACACTTGTCACGCGATGGTGACATCGTTCCCATTTAACCCCCCTTGACTGCCAATGATGTATTCCAAACTTGTAGCTGGCTCTGTCAATGTGGTCCTGGGGGGACGGGAGAGCCAGATGAAGCCGTGGAAGGTGGCAAAAGGGGGGTTGGGGACGTGCCCTCCCGCTGCTTGTAAAAGAAATCCAGCGGCTAGTTAGCCACTAGGATTGATTTTTACAAGGGAGCTCTAAAATAACGGTACAGTTGCGTCGCTGGTCGGCACGTGGTGAACCCATCGAGATAAAAGTCCTGCTTGAATTCTATTCTATTGTAGCCAGGGCTTTTTTTCTCAAAGAATAGGTGTAGGCACTCCCCCTTCCAGTCACTTCTTGTCTCCGCCCCCTACCCACCTCCGAGCACCATCCCTTAGTTCCACCCCCTACCCACCTCCAAGCACCATCCTTTAGTTCCATCCTCTACTCACCTCCAAGCACCATCCCTTGGTTCCACCCCCTACCCACCTCCGAGCACCATCCCTTGGTTCCACCCCTCTACCCACCTCCGAGCACCATCCCTTAGTTCCACCCCCTACCCACCTCCAAGCACCATCCTTTAGTTCCATCCTCTACTCACCTCCAAGCACCATCCCTTGGTTCCACCCCCTACCCACCTCCGAGCACCATCCCTTGGTTCCACCCCTCTACCCACCTCCGAGCACCATTCCTTGGTTCCACCCCTACCCACCTCTGAGCACAATCCCTTGGTTCCACCCCTTACCCACCTACAAGCACCATCCCTTAGTTCCACCCCTTACCCACCTCTGAGCACCATCCCTTGGTTCCACCCCCTACACACCTCCGAACACCATCCCTTGGTTCCACCCCTTACCCACCTCCGAGCACCATCCCTTTTTTCCACCCACTACCCACCTCCAAGCACCATCCCTTAGTTCCACCCCCTACCCACCTCCTAGTACTATCCCTTGGTTCCATCCCCTACCGACCTCCGAGCACCATTCCTTGGTTCCACTCCCTACTTACCTCCCAGTTTCACCCCTTTTTTGTTAATAACAACAAGAAAAGAGGTAAAGTAGATCCCCTGCAGCCAGCAGCAATAAGACCCCCCAGCAACAATGGACCCTGATAGCAACAACAGATTTCCCAGAATCCAGCTCAGCATAAATAGACTACTCTCTCAACAGTAAATCCCTTCCAGCAACAATTGACCTCCCAGCAACATTACCCAAACCAACAATAGATCCCCCACCAGCAACAAATGGACCTCCTAAGCAACAATAGACTACCACTCAAAAATAGATGCCCCCCCCAGCAACAATGGACCCCGGCAGGAACAACAGATTTCCCAGCAGCCAGCTTAGCATCAATAGACTCCCCAGCAGCCAGCAACGATAAACCCCTCCCTCAATAGTAGATCTATTCCAGCAACATCAACCCAACCAACAACAATAGATCCCCCACCAGAAACAATAGACCTCCTAAGCAACAATCGACTACCACTCAAAAATAGATGCCCCCCAGCAACAATGGACCCCGGCAGCAACAACAGATTTCCCAGCAGCCAGCTTAGCATCAATAGACTCCCTAGCAGTCAGCAACGATAAACCCCCTCCCTCAACAGTAGATCTATTCCAGCAACATCAACCAAACCAACAACAATAGATCCCCCACCAGCAACAATTGACCTCCTAGCAACATTACCCAAACCAACAATAGATCCCCCACCAGCAACAAATGGACCTCCTAAGCAACAATAGACTACCACTCAAAAATAGATGCCCCCCCAGCAACAATGGACCCCAGCAGCAACAACAGATTTCCCCAGCAGCCAGCAATGATAAACCCCTCCCTCAACAGTAGATCTATTCCAGCAACATCAACCCAACCAACAACAATAGATCCCCCACCAGAAACAATAGACCTCCTAAGCAACAATCGACTACCACTCAAAAATAGATGCCAGCAGCCAGCTCAGCATCAATAGACTCCCCAACAGCCAGCAATGATAAACCCCTATCTCAACAGTAGATCCATTCCAGCAACAATTGACCCCCACCAGCAACACAAACCTAACCAACAACAATAGATCCCCCACCAGCAACAATAGACCTCTCTAGGTGCAATAATAGACCTCCCCAGCAACAATAGACCTCTGTGAAAAAATAAATCTCCCCCAGGAACGATAGATCCCCCAGCAGCTAGCATCAATCAAATGGCTAAATGAAAAATGCGTGAAAAATCACGCGCTCGAGGTTGAATCCAGGTGAAGGATGGAACTCCATTCCAGAAACAATTGGCAATCGCTTTCATCGTTTTTTATTTTGTGCTTAGTGCCCAAACTGGCTCTTGCCCCCTACTTCCTTCCCAGAATCCTCCGGGCCCTTCCTTGGGTCGCCCTACGTTTTGATGGTTATCCTATGTACCAAGGGAACATAAAAGACTAATTGCAGCCTTCCCAATGATAAGAGTATCTATATCAATCCCTGGGAGGAGGAGGAGGAGTGGGAATAACAAGCATGCACCTCCGGAGGTCGGATCTGTATTTACTTTAAGGCTACTGAGTGCTCCTTTCTTCTCCATACCACACATTCTTGTATCCTCCAGCAGAAGCATGGAGGAATGAGGCCTCCTTATCTCCGCATTCTACCACTGACATGAAAGACCTCATAGGGCGGCCAGCTCTGCGATAACGTGGGTTCTGCCTGGCCCTCCATGTGATTCACAGCTCTGGAATGAAACGCATAGGGCACACGAGTGGCCCAAATCATTGATCACCGATCTCTCCTGATAGAGTGCATGAAAATATTTGTAATGCATACCTCCCAACTTTTCGAGAATTTTTGAAATTTTTGAAACCGGGGAGAGTTGGGAGCTATGGTATTGTCATCTACTTGGGTCAGGGGTCCTCGACCTTAGTGAGACCAGAGGGCGCGGCAAATTCTTCCAAAATCTTCCATGCCCCAACAGTAAAAAAAAAAAAAAGTTTATACTGGCACAATAAAAGTACGGGAATAGAAAATATGGATTGAAGTGCTGGAAGGCTCTAGACGGGGCTGGGTGTCACCGTGGGGGGGGCGGGTTAGAGGACTTTGAAACAGACTTGGTGGCCTTCTAGGGGATGAGGGTGTCTGGAAGGGGCCCGGGGTCCCCCCAGGAGGCTGAGGGCTTTGCAGCGACACAGTGGTAGTCTGGAGAACACTGTGGAGGCTAAGAGGCACAGAGGGAGGTTGGAAGTCCCTGTTGGAGAATGTGGGCATTATGGAGGGCTGGAGGTTCTACAATAGGCTGAGGGGGGGGCACTGTGGGAACCTAGTAAGCATTGTGGAAGGTTGGGGGGGGTGGCACTGTGGGGGCCCAGGGCCAATGTGTTGGGAGGGTTGACGAAAACTGCAGACAATTACGGAAGGCTGAAGGCATTATGGTAGTTAGGAGTTGCTGAGGTAGGTTAGGGCATCTGAAGTTGGCTGGAGGCACTGTGGGGGTTAAGGGCTCTCTGGGATACTGGAGACAATGTTGGGGGTTGAAAGGCCCCATGGGCAATTATGGAAGGTTGTGGGCAACATTAGCGCTGAGAGGTACTGTGGGAGACTAAGGGATCTGAAGCTAGATGGAGGCTTGGAAGCAGAGAGGCACTGTGGGGGATAAGATTTATCAGGGGACCTATGGGCACTGTGGCAGGTTGAGGGACACACAGGCAATTATAGGAGGTTGTGGGCAACATTAGACATGAGAGGCACAGTGGTAGGTTAGGGGATCTGCAGTTGTAGAAGAAAGGCACTGTGGGGGTTGAGGGCTCTCTGGGCTCCTGGAGGCACTGTGGGAGTTGAGGGGCACTGTGGGCAATTATGGGAGGCTGTGGGCACCATTGGAGCTGGGAGGCGCTGTGGAGGCTGAGGGCTCTCTGGGTTCCTGGGGGCACTGTGGGTGATTGAGGTGCACAATTGGCATTAGTAGGAGGTTGTGGGCACTATTAGAGCTGGGAGGCACTGTGGAGGCTTAGGGCTCCTTGAGGCACTGTGGGGGAAGGAGGGGCATGACAGGCAATTATAGGAAGTTGTGGGCACCATTAGAACTAGGAGGCACTGTGGAGGCTGAGGGCTCTTAGGGCTACCAGAGGCACTATGAGTGATTGAGGGGCACGATGGGCAATTATGGGAGATTGTGGGCACCATTAGAGCTGGGAGCCACTGTATAAGCTGAGGGCTCTCTGGACTCCTGGAGGCACTGTGGGGACTGAGGGGCACAATGGGCATTTGTAAGAGGTTGTGGGCACTATTGGTGCTGGGAGACACTGTGGAGGCTGAGGGCTCCTTGAGGCACTCTGTGGGGTTGAGGGGCATGATAGGCAATTATGGAAAGCTGTGGGCACCATTAGAGTCTAGGAGGCACTGTGGAGGCTGAGGGCTCTCAGGGCTACTTGAGGCACTGTGAGTGATTGAGGGGCACGATGGGAAATCATGGGAGGTTGTGGGCACCATTAGAGCTGGGATGCACTGTGGAGGCTGTGGGCTCCTGCAGACACCATGTGGATCGAGGGGCATGATTGGCAATTATGAGAGGTTGTGGGCACCATTAGAGCTGGGAGGCACTCTGGAGGCTGAGGGCTCCTTGGGGCACTGTGAATGATTGAGGGGCATGATGGGCATTTATGGGAGGTTGTGGACACCATTAGAGCTGGGAGACACTGTGAAGGCTGAGGGCCCTCTGGGCTCCTGGAGGCAGGGTGGGGGATTGAGGGGCACGATGGGCAATTATAGGAAGTTGTGGGCACCATTAGAGCTGGGAGGCACTGTGGAAGGTTGAGGAATCTGCAGCTGGCTAGAAGCCCAGAAGAAGGAGGCCAAGGCCCGACAGGTGAGAACCACTGGTGTGGAGAAAATACATTCTATACACAATATCTGCACACAAACAGCTACTTATTACTGTGATTGGCCATTCATGGCAGCTGTGTACCTGGGGCATGGAGATATGCACACAATGTATGGTCCAAGGCCTCAGATACCCATGTGCATGAGGCCTTAAAATCGATGGCACCCAAGGTGAAAAGGCCAAAGTGACCCCTTCCCCACCATGAGATGTTAACTACTTTACCAGCATAGTTAGTACGGTTAAATAAAGACCATCCAGTTCTACCTGTGTGGGTGTAGGAGTGTGTATGTGCTTATGTCTCTACCACTTCCCATATCCCTGTATATTGCATTTGCTAAGATGACCATACAAAAGCTTTTTGAACGTATCAAAGCTTCCCACCGACACCACCAGTTGTGGAAGGGGGTTCCACATCCTTACTACACTAACAGTAAAGAATCCCCTACGCATTATGTGATTAAATGGCTTCTCGTCCAACTTCACTGAACGGCTCTGTGTCTTCTTAGGTGACCTGAGACTGAATAGTCTTTTGCTAGGATCACCATTTAGATATTTGTATATTGCTGTCATATCTCCTCTTAGGCGTCTCTTCTCCAGAGAGAATACGTTTAATGTTTGTAGTCTTTCCTTGTAACTGAGGTCCTCGCACTTTAGAGCACCCACATGTAAAAGTGCAATTCACAATGCCACTGGTTCGTAGCCCTGGCTGGTTATACCGCATTTCCTGGTTGATGTTGTGCATAATGATGTCATCCAAAGCTCCGCCCACCGTATTTCGTCACTTGGACACGTGACTTCCTCAGTGGGATCCCAGAATTGAAGATAATTGAGATAAAGATCTGTTCTTGGGCAGCCACAGGTGACTTTCTATCTGGTCCCAGTGTGGAAAGCTTCAAACCACCTTTGGTTTGCCTTTTAGAACCAATGTCGAAATATGGCCGGTACAACGTTGTCACCTCCTTTCCTGGCTCTGAAATCCCATATGACAGCAGTTTTAGCTCAGGGTGGAGCTTATGATGAGGATTCCCCCCGATTCGTCCATTACCTTTGTCGCCCCTTCTCTGGACTCTCTCCAGTTCCAGCACATCCTTCCTGAGGACTGGTGACCAGAACTGGATGGTATACTCCAGATGTGGCTGAACCAGAGTCTTGTAAAGTGGTAGAGTTATAGATTTATTTCTTGAGTAGATACCCTTCATAATGCATGCTCATAGTCTGCTAGCTTTGCTTTGGTATTGCTGAGCCTGTGGTCTACTAGGACCACCAGATCCTTTTTTTTATCCTGGATTCCCCCCAGAAGTTGTCCCCCCTAGGGGGTAACCTGCATTCATATTTTTAGTCCCCATGTGCATTACTTAGGTTGCAGGTCCTGCAGTAAGAAGAGGGTGCCTCTTCTTACTGAAGTACCTAAGGCAGCTTCCTTTCCTCCTCTCTACCCCTCGCCCCGGCCCGGGAAAGCAAGCATCCATCACTGATCCAATGATGAAAGAGACGCGGGGTCGCTGCCAGGAGTCTACTGGACCCAATGATGTTATTGTTCCCTTATACAGCTGAGATCGGACAGATGAGGTGTCTGTCTTCTCTGGTCTATGACCGGCTTTCTAAAAATGAGCTGGTACCACATGTGGCAGGAAGTGTGTGGTGACACGTAAGATAAATTGCTGTTTGTTTTGTGTTTGACTTTGTGCGTTGTGACGATGGCTTCACATCGATTTGCTGTTTGAGCCGAAACCGGTGACTAACGCCGAGGCTTCTACTAATCACATGAAGAATATAAGAGTAGCTGTCCGAATCTATTATAGCTGAGAGTTTATGTACGCCAAGCTTTACATAATTGGTCCACCAATGTAACTATGTATATACCAACCCCTATCATTACAGAAGACCCCCTTCCCCATAATACTACCCCCATCATTACACAGGACCCCCCATACTACCCCCATCATTACACAGGACCCCCCATACTACCCCCATCATTACACAGGACCCCCCATACTACCCCCATCATTACACAGGACCCCCCATACTATCCCCATCATTACACAGGACCCCCCCTCCTATACTACCCCCATCATTACACAGGACCCCCCATACTACCCCCATCATTACACAGGACCCCCCATACTATCCCCATCATTACACAGGACCCCCCATACTACCCCTATCATTACACAGGACCCCCCATACTACCCCTATCATTAAACAGGACCCCCCCCCCCCATTCTACCCCCATCATTACACAGGACCCCCCATACTACCCCTATCATTACACAGGACCCCCCATACTACCCCTATCATTACACAGGACCCCCCCATACTACCCCCATCATTACACAGGACCCCCCCCTCCTATACTACCCCCATCATTACACAGGACCCCATTCCCATTCTACCCCCATCATTATACAGGACCCCCTCCTCTATACAATCTTCATCATTACACAGCACACCCTCCGCCATAATACCCCCATCATTACACAGGATCCCCCCCCCATACTATCCCCATCATTACACAGGACCCCAATCCCATACTATCCCCATCATTACACAGGAGCCCCCCCCCCCATACTATCCCCCTCATTACACAGGACCCCATTCCCATTCTACCCCCATCATTATACAGGACCCCCTCCTCTATACAATCTTCATCATTACACAGGACACCCTCCGCCATACTACCCCCATCATTACACAGGAACCCTCCCCCATAATACCCCCATTATTACACAGGACCCCTCCCGATACAATCCTCATCATTACACAGGACCCCCCTTCCCCATACTACCCCCATCATTACATAGGACCCCCCCCCCATACTATCCCCATCATCACACAGGATCCCCCCATAGTATCCCCATCATTACACAGGACCCCTTTCCCATTCTACCCCCATAATTACACAAGACCCCCTTCCCCATGCTACCCCCATTATTATATAGGACCCCCTCCTCTATACGACCCCCATCATTACACAGGGCCCTCTCCCCCATACTACTCCCATTATTACATAGGGCCCCTTCCCAATACTACCCCCATTATAACAGAAGACCCCCTTCCCCATACTACCCCCATCATTACACAGGACCCCCATAATTACACAGGGCCCCTTCCCCATACTACCCCTATTATTACACAGGACCCCCTCCCCCATCATTACACAGGACCCCCCATACTATCCCCATCATTACACATGACCCCTTTCCCATTCTACCCCCATCATTATAGAAGACCCCCTTCCCCATACTACCCCCATTATTACACAGGACCCCCTCCTCCATACGGCCCCCATCATTACACATGGCCCCCTCCCCCATACTACCCCCATTATTACATAGGACCCCTTCCCCATACTACCCCCATCGTAACAGAAGACCCCCTTCCCCATACTACCCCATCATTACACAGGACCCCCATCATTACACAGGGCCCCATTCACATACTGCCCCACATTATTACACAGGACCACCCCCTTCCCCATACTACCCCTGTCATTACACAGGACCCCCCCCATACTATCCCCACCATTACACAGGACCCCCATCATTACACAGGGCCCCATTCACATACTGCCCCACATTATTACACAGGACCACCCCCTTCCCCATACTACCCCTGTCATTACACAGGACCCCCCCCATACTACCCCCATCATTACATAGGACCCCTTTCCCATTCTACCCCCATCATTACAGAAGACCCCTTTCCCCATACTACCCTCGTTATTACACAGGACCCCTCCTCCATACTACCCCACCATTACACAGGACCCCCCCACCCATACTACCCCCATCATTACACAGGACACCCTCCCTCATACTACCCCCATATTTACACAGGATCCCCTCCCCCCATACTACCCCCATCATTAAACATTAAGTTCCAATCTTGAAAGCCATATGACTGACAGCCATAGACTGTGCAATTTTCTTTCCTGTACCTGCGGAGACATTGTGTTCTCCTGGCGCGCGCGGGGGGGGGGGGGGGGGGTTAGCGGGGAGCCATCCCCATTATTGCTACTGGCTACAGCCTCTGGCAATAATCAAATGAAAAGCCACCCAACAGGCTGGTTGTACCCAAGTTGATCGATCGATTACCTTGGGTGCAATCAGCCTGCCCCTACATATATCGAATCTCGGCAGGTCCTGGTGAACAGTCCGAGATTCAAACCGGTTTTGCTCCATACAAAACAAGGAGAAAAATGTTTTGGCCATCCATGGACTTCATTGACCTTTCTAATGACGGACCTTTTTTTTTTTTGGGGCAGCTGCCCACATACCCGACCTCTGACGTCTTCATTACGCTTTGGCAGTTCCCTGATTGATTTTATTTGTTGCCTGAAGCCGTCAATGCTCCTCTCCGCTGATTATAACACTAATTAGATATATTAGTCCCGGTAATTAGCTGGGGGCCGTAATGACAAGCTAAGAACGTCTCAGGATGGGGCATCTGGAAACGGGATTTGCACGTCCTACAAAAGCTTTGATGGTACTTATCATGGTGGGATTATAAGGCATTATGAATCCCTTATCTGAGGACAATGCACACGATAAAAAGGCCAGCTGGGAAGACGTTTGATGTCTTGGTGAAGACGGTTAATGTGTGGCTTCTGCTGATATACTGGAAGAGACGAGATATCGCAATGAGATCTTCCTATCTACTGTCCAGACTGGCTGGCTGAAGAGAAAATGACGTCATCTGGGTTCAGGTGGCACCTCATTGTCCCTCTGAACAGGTGGGAGACCTGGACACCTCTCCCGAGACCAAAAGAGACCCTTCTTGTCCCTGGGTGCTGATTGTCTCACCCTCTGGACTCCTGTTAATTAGCCGTCAACTTTTCCGTATCCCAATCAACTATCTGCCCCCCCCATTGGCGCATCCAACTACAATACATTAATAAGAACAGGCTGTAGGCCATAACTGTAGGACAGTGTGCTAAACCCCTCCACTTATTTTGATTAGAGGAAGTTGATGTTAGCTGCCGTAAAGGGGTCACCCAAAACCTCAACGCGTTTCAAGGATTTGCCTTTAGGCAAACGACCTCCCTAAATGTTGGTATCACCAGCTCTGATATGAGGAAGCAAAGCCCTGCCTCTACCAAAGATGGCTGCCCCCCCCCACCCCCAGATACACAGATACAGGGATTTGAATTTCAAGAATTCAAGAATTTGTCTTTAGGCGTTTCAAGAAATTGTGTTTAGGCAAACGACCTCCCTAAATGTTGGTATCAATTGGCGAAACCATCAAAACCTGTCTAACCACCAGCTCTGATATGAGGAAGCAAAGCCCTGCCTCTACCAAAGATGGCTGCCCCCCCCCCCCCCCCACACACACAGATACAGGGATTTGAATTTCAAGGATTCAAGAATTTGTCTTTAGGCGTTTCAAGAATTTGTGTTTAGGCAAACGCCCTCCCTAAATGTTGGTATCAATTGGCGAACCATCAAAAACTGTCTAACCACCAGCTCTGATATGAGGAAGAAAAGCCCTGCCTCTACCAAAGATGGCTGCCCCCCCCCACCCCCAGATACACAGATACAGGGATTTGAATTTCAAGAATTCAAGAATTTGTCTTTAGGCGTTTCAAGAAATTGTGTTTAGGCAAACGACCTCCCTAAATGTTAGTATCAATTGGCGAACCATCAAAAACTGTCTAACCACCAGCTCTGATATGAGGAAGCAAAGCCCTGCCTCTACCAAAGATGGCTGCCCCCCCCCCCAGATACAGGGATTTGAATGTCAAGAATTGTCTTTAGGCGTTTCAAGAATTTGTATTTAGGCAAACGCCTCCCTAAATGTTGGTATCAATTGGCGAAACCATCAAAACCTGTCTAACCACCAGCTCTGATATGAGGAAGCAAAGCCCTGCCTCTACCAAAGATGGCTGCCCCCCCCCCCCCCCCCACACACACAGATACAGGGATTTGAATTTCAAGGATTCAAGAATTTGTCTTTAGGCGTTTCAAGAATTTGTGTTTAGGCAAACGCCCTCCCTAAATGTTGGTATCAATTGGCGAACCATCAAAAACTGTCTAACCACCAGCTCTGATATGAGGAAGAAAAGCCCTGCCTCTACCAAAGATGGCTGCCCCCACCCCCAGATACAGGTATTTGAATGTCAAGAATTTGTCTTTAGGCGTTTCAAGAATTTGCGTTTAGGCAAACGCCTCCCTGAATGTTGGTATCAATTGGCGAACCATCAAAACCTGTCTAACCACCAGCTCTGATATGAGGAAGCAAAGCCCTGCCTCTACCAAAGATGGCTGCCCCCCCCCCCCCCCCCCCACACACACAGATACAGGGATTTGAATTTCAAGAATTCAAGAATTTGTCTTTAGGCGTTTCAAGAATTTGTCTTTAGGCAAACGCCTCCCTAAATGTTGGTATCAATTGGCGAACCATCAAAACCTGTCTAACCACCAGCTCTGATATGAGGAAGCAAAGCCCTGCCTCTACCAAAGATGGCTGCCCCCCCCCCCCACACACACACACAGATACACCGATTTGAATTTCAAGAATTCAAGAATTTGTCTTTAGGCGTTTCAAGAATTTGTGTTTAGGCAAACGCCTCCCTAAATGTTGGTATCAATTGGCGAAACCATCAAAACCTGTCTAACCACCAGCTCTATGAGGAAGCAAAGCCCTGCCTCTACCAAAGATGGCTGCCCCCCCCCCCCCCCCCCCCACACACCAATACAGGGCAGGACAAACCATTGTAAGTCGGTAATGGGGGAAGGATCATCTTCAGGGAGACCGCGGGTAATTCTGGTTGGCCATTCCTTTGCCCTCTGCCTGTGGCACAGCTCCCTACTGCAGGCGGTACCGATCCACCTAAAGCTGGCCATAGGCATTCATTCATGTTCATGGAAGGATCTGGAGATCTCTCAATGTCTTTGTGACCAGTTCCTCCCTATAAAGCAGGATAGTCCCCAAACTTTCTAAACGAAGGTCCAGTTTACTATTCTTATGCCGCGTACACACGGTCAGATTTTCCGACGGGAAATGTGGGATGTGAGCCTGTTGTCGGAAAGGTCCGACCGTGTGTAGGCCCCATCGAACATTTGCTGTCGGAATTTCCACCAACAAATGTTTGAGATCTGGTTCTCAAATTTTCCGCCAACAAGACTTCGCTGTTGGAAAGTCCGATCGTGTGTACACAAGTCCGTCGCGCAAAAGTTCACCCATGCTCTCAATCAAGCAGAAGGAGCCGCGCTGGCTATTGAAACTTCCTTTTTCCAGTCCCGTCGTACGTGCTGTTACGTCACCGCGTTCTGGACGATCGGACTTTGGTGCGACCGTGTGTAGGCAAGACCGTTTCAGTGGAACTCCGTAGGAAAAACTGTCGCAGTTTATTCTGACAGAAAAAAAAAACGTACGTGGCAATAGTCTTTTGACTAAAATGCCATTTTAGTTTTAGTCGTAATTTAGGCATCTCAGTTGTTTTAGTTTTAGTCGTATTTCATTTCCTAGACTAAAATGTTTTAGTCGACGAAATAAACACTGGTCAGTGGGAGGAGTAGCGCCCCATCATTGGTGTCCATGAGAGGAATAGTACCCCAATTTTTGATTGTGAGAGGAATAGTACCCCATCATCGGTGTCCATGAAAAGAATAGTGTCCCATTGCTGATGTAAGTGGGAGGAATAGTGCCCCATCATTGGGAGGAATAGTGCCCCATCATTGGTGTCATTGAATAGTGCCCCATCATTGGTGTCATTGGGAAGAATAGTGCCCCATCATTGGTGTCAGTGGGAGGAATAAAGCCCCATCATTAGGGGGAATAGTGCCCCATCATTGGTGTCAGTGGGGGGAATAGTGCCCCATCATTGGTGTCAGTGGGGGGGAGTAGTGCCCAATCATTGGTGTCAGGCGGGGGAATAAAGCCCCATCATTGGTGTCAGTGGGAGGAATTGTGCCCCATCATTGGTGTCAGTGGGAGGAATTGTGCCCCATCATTGGTATCAGTGGGAGGAATAGTGCCCCACCATTGGTGTCATAGGGAGGAATAGTGCCCCATCATTGGTGTCAGTTGGAGGAATAGTGCCCCATCATTGGTGTCATAGGGAGGAATAGTGTCCCATCATTGGTGTCAGTGGGAGGAATTGTGCCCCATCATTGGTATCAGTGGGAGGAATAGTTCCCCATCATTGGTGTCAGTGGGAGGAATAGTGCCCCATCATTGGTATCAGTGGGAAGAATAATGCCCCATATTTGGTGTCAGTGGGAGGAATAGTGCCCCATCAGTGGTGTCAGTTGTTGGGTATAATCCCCCATCCTTGTCAGTGGGAGAAATAATGCCCCATTGTGAATGTCAGTAGACGGCATAGTACCGCAAAGGCATGATAAAGGCAAGCAATGGGCAGCATCAGGCCCCTGGGCCGCAGTTTGGAGACCCCTGCTCTAAAAGCATGGGCGGCACTCTCACCTAGCAGTAAGAAATCCCAACCACAACACCACCTGCCTGGAGTTTGCATGCTCCCCCCGTGCCCGCATGGGCCTCCCCCCACACCCCAAACACATGTAGGTAGGCCAATTGACCTCTGTCCAGAAATTTGCCCTAGTATGTAAATGGGGACCTTGGAATGTGGGCTCCTTGAGGGTAGGGACCAATGGGAGCATGTAATGTACACCCGGGATTGTCCAACTTACACAATTGCTCGTCCTCAAAGACATGGGATCTGATTTATGTAAGTGGGGGGGGGGGGCATGATTCACTGAGTCTGGAAAACCCCAAAAATGTGGGAACACGCTGAGGGTTATATGTGTAGGATAAGTACACTCTACTTACCAGGAAAATATTGTGTTTGAGGACCAAAAAAAACCCCAAATCTTTATAAATAGGATTATTCGCTTCTTCTTTTTTCTTCACCAGAAGACTTGAAAAAAAATCCCACAGCGATCTCACTTTCTTCATTTCTCATTTCGTATGTCACCGAAAGGCGGATTACCACCGGTGGTGTCTACATGACCTTCTCTGGGTCCATCAGAGCTTCAGCCGTGGCTCCATATATCGGGATATTTATCACAGGGCCTCTTCCACCTTTATAGTCCTTACATTCCACTATATATATATATATACACTGTATATCCTATCAGCAAGTGGTTATGCCAAGACCATGACTGTAGCTGCAGCCATAATCTTGGTATCACCTTTTACAGCTAGTAGAAATGGGCCAGGTAGGAGCGTGTAGAGAGTAGAGACGTGAGGAAGTTTTGGGGGGGAGGGGTTGGAGTTGGAGGTTGCACACTGTATACTGTGCACAGCGCACCCTAAACCCCGCACTCTGTACACAGCACACCCCTGAACTCAGTGCACAGTGTTTCTATAGGTAGTATACCCCTAAACCTTGCACACCGTACGTAGTGCATCCCTGAACTCTACACTATGTGTGTAACACACCCCTGAACTCTGCACTCTGTACACAGCACACCCCTGAACTCTGCACTTTGTACACAGCACACCCCTGAACTCAGCGCACAGTGTTTCTATAGATAGTATACCCCTAAACCTTGCACACCGTACGTACTGCATCCCTGAACTCTACACTATGTGCGTAACACACCCCTGAACTCTGCACATAGTTCCCCTCTAAACTCTGTATGTAGCGCACCTCTGAACCCTGCACAATGTACGTAGTGCATCCCTGAACTCTGCACTATGTGTGTAACACACCCCTGAACTCTGCACTCTGTTCATAGTTACCCTCTAAACTCTGTATGTAGCGCACCTCTGAACCCTGAACACCGTACGTAGTGCATCCCTGAACTCTACACTATGTGCGTAACGCACCCCTGAACTCTGCACATAGTTCCCCTCTAAACTCTGTATGTAGCGCACCTCTGAACCCTGCACACCGTACGTAGTGCATCCCTGAACTCTACACTATGTGCGTAACACACCCCTGAACTTTGCACATAGTTCCCCTCTAAACTCTGTATGTAGTGCACCTCTGAACCCTGCACACCGTACGTAGTGCATCCCTGAACTCTACACTATGTGCGTAACACACCCCTGAACTCTGCACATAGTTCCCCTCTAAACTCTGTATGTAGCGCACCTCTGAACCCTGCACAATGTACGTAGTGCATCCCTAAACTCTGCACTATGTGCGTAACACACCCCTGAACTCTGCACTCTGTTCATAGTTACCCTCTAAACCCTGTATGTAGCGCACCTCTGAACCCTGCACACCGTACGTAGTGCATCCCTGAACTCTACACTATGTGCGTAACACACCCCTGAACTCTGCACTCTGTACATAGTGCCCCTCTAAGCTCTGTATGTAGCGCCCCTCTGAACCCTGCACACCGTACGTAGTGCATCCCTGAACTCTGCACTATGTGCGTAACACACCCCTGGACTCTGTATGTAAAGCACCCCTGAACTCTGCACTCTGTACGTAACGCACCCCTGAACTCTGTTACTGTATGTAATGCACCCCTGAGCTCTGCACTCTGTACATAGTTCCCCTCTGAACTCTGTATGTAGTGCACCCCTGAAGCCTGCACACTGTATGTAGTGCATCCCTGAACACTGCACATAATGCACCCCTAAACTCTGCACGTAATGCACCCCTGAACTCTGCCCCTCTGAACTGTGCATGTATCTCTCCTCTGAACCCTGCACACTGTACGTAACACACCCCGGAACTCTGCACATAGCGCACCCCTAAACTCTACACTCTGTACGTAGTTCCCCTCTTAACTCTGTATCTAGTGCACCCCTGATCCCTGCACAGTGTATGTAGTGCATCCCTGAACTCTGTACGTAATGAACCCCTGAACTCTGCACTCTGTATGTATTGCCCCTCTGAACTCTGCATGTAGTGCACCTCTGAACCCTGCACACTGTACATAGTGCACCCCTGAACTCTGCATGTAGCGCCCCTCTGAACTATGCATCTAGTGCACCCATGAACTCTGCACTCTGTTACGTAGAGCACCCCTGAACTCTGTACATAGTGCATGCCATAGGTAGCGCACCCCGAAACCCTGCACTCTATATGTAGCGCACCCCTGGACTCTCTGCACTTTGTACGTAGCATACTCCTGAACTTTGCACACAAGAGAGCTCAGAGCCCAATGATGGTGTTATACCAGAAAATGA
>NW_027507789.1:220845445-220878276 GCF_037356315.1 Lithobates pipiens
CAGAAAGTAAAAAAAAATCGTTTTTTTTTTCAAAATTGTCACTCTTTTTTTGTTTATAGCGCAAAAAATAAAAACCGCAGAGGTGATCAAATACCACCAAAAAAAAAAGAGCTGTGGGGAAAAAAAGGACGTGAATTTTGTTTGGGTGCAACGTTGCACGACCGCGCAATTGTCAGTTAAGCTGAATCGCAAAAAAAGGCCTTGTCATTAAAAATGTATTCATTTTATTCAGATACAGCATTGCACAACCGCGCAATTTTCAGTTAAAGTAGCGCAGTGCCAAAAAGCAAAACATGGACTGGTCATGAAGGGGTGGGGGGTAAATCTTCCAGAGAGCAAGGGGTTATATTTGGAGAAAAAAGCAGGCCATAGATCATGCAATTTTCTTTACTTCAACCACAGTACAACCAGCCTGCCCCTAGACGACAGATCAACTTCACTACAACCAGCCTGCCCCTAGACAGATCGAAAAAAACAGCCAGTTCCTGCTGAACTGGCCAAATTTCGATTCGTCTATGGCTGGCTAAATGGGGCTTTTTCTTAGCTGAACCCGATCGTTCCAGCGATGAGTATGAGCCCAGCAGCTCCAGCCACTGTCTCGGGTCCTCATTAGATAGATTGATAGCAGCAGGAGCCATCGGCTCCTGCTGCTGTCAATCAAATTCAGTGACACGGGAGACCTGGGGGGGGGGGCGGGGCTGAGTCCTACTGTCTGTGTCAATGGAAGCACAAGTGGCCCCCCAGGGAAATCGTCTCTCTGTGGGGGCACTCAAGAAGAGGAGGAGCCAGGAGCGCCGTGGGGGGGGGGGGGAACGACACCCCAGAAAAGGAGGATCTGGGCCGCTCTGTGCAAAACCCTTGCACAGTGGATGTTTGTTATTTAAAAAAAATAAAAAATAGAAAAAAGCAAACCTAATTAAAAAAAATAAAAATAAATAAAAATAAAGTGGACAATCACTTTAAAGGGGTTGTAAACCTTCATGTTTTTTCACCTTAATGCATCCTATTCATTAAAGTGGAGTTCCACCCCCCCCCCCCCCCCCCAAAAAAAAAATAAAATAAAAAAAATGTATTAATGTGCTTAAAAATAAATAAATAAATAAAAAAAAACATTTTGAGAAAAAAAATGTTTTTACTCACCTCTTTAATGCCTGTTGCTAGGGGGTCCCTCGTAATCTGCCTCTGCCTCCGCCTGCACAGGAAGGGAGATCACTTCTCCCCCCCCCCCAGCTTGTCAATCATCTGTGACACGTGACCAGTCCCAGATGATTGCGTGGCCAGTCACGGCGCACGGCTCGCGCATGCGCAGTGGGTGCCTGGCTGTGAACTCACACTTGGCAGGGCTTCGATCCCCCACATCGCCGGACCCCGGGGCAGGTAAGTGTCCGATTATTAAAAGTCAGCAGCCGCAGTATTTGTGGCTGCTGGCTTTTAATTATTATTTTTTTTTTTTAAGTGGGAACCACGCTTTAGGCCATGTTTCCACTATTGCGTCCCCCAAAGTCACGCGATTTTGGCGACTTGAAGCAATGCCTGTGTATTCTTGAGGCCTATAGACCTCAAGTTGCATCGAAGTCGGAAACCAAAGTAGTGCAGGGATCACTTTGAAGTCGCCGCGTCTTGAAGTCGCACAGATTGGATCGGTACTCATCAGAAATCACGGGGTACGACTTGTCATGCGACTTTTCAGTCCCAAATCGCATGAAAAGTCGCATTAGTGGAAACTTAGCCTTAAGGTGAAAAAACACCGCCCCCCCCGCATTTTACTTACCTGAGCCCCATATTTCCCTCGGTGGGGGTGCGCTGTCCCTCTCTCCATGGATCTTGATTGGATAGATTGATAGCCATTGGCTCCCGCTGCTGTCAATCAAATCCAATGACGCGAGCACCGGAGGGGGGGGGGGGTGAGTCTGGCATTCGGTGTCTGTGGACGCAAATGCTGGACTCGGGAGCGCACCCGCAAGGTACCCCCCCCCCCCGGGAGAGCGCTTCTCCTAGGGGTGGGGAGGAGCCGCGAGATCCTCCGGGGGACCCCAGAAATGGACGATCGGGGGGCCAAAACGAGCTGCGCAGTGGAGGGAAGTATGATATGTTTGTTATTTAAAAAACAAAAAAAAACAACAAGCCTTTACAATCACTTTAAGGATATTGATTAGTGTCACTTTAATCATGCGTGGGATAAATGTAGAATAATACACAAACAAAAACAAAAACAAAGTTACAAAATAAATAAAACAAACAAAGTAAATTAAAAAGGATTAAACTGAGCAGATCTTCCTTCCTCTGCCCTCGCTCTTCTATGTTGCTGTGTAAACAAATAAAACAAAAAAAAATACTAAATACAATGTTACAAAATAAAGATTCCTTGTATTTGTCTTCTTCGGATGATTATTATGATCTAATCCTGTGAGATCCCAGACAGGGAATAAACATGCAGGCTGGGCCGGTCTGTAGAAGAGTGCTGTGTCTCGGGGTGGAGGACTATCTCACATAAGTGCAGATTAATGTCCTCTGCATATCAATATGAAGTGTAGCCCTGAGAGCGCCCCCCTGTGTGTATTCCGCTCCCCGCAGACAGAAGTGTGGATATGTTTGTGTATTGGGTCTTCTCCTCTGTATTAGGTCTGCGCCCCCCCCCAGGCCGTGCTTTTCTTGGTGTTTATGTTTTCACAAGTGACCCTCAAATTAGATTATTTAAAAAAAGACTTTACCACTCAGATTAGAGAATCATCCGCAAAACAACTTTATCCCCCCGCAGGAGAGAGATGTGACCGCAGAGCTAGCACTTCATGTTTCCACTAAAAGGGGATTATTATTATTAATTTTTATACAGGATTTATATTTAGTCAACAGTCTGACAAGATGAAGGCAGACAGTACAGGAACAATACAATTCAATGCAGGAGGAATCATAGGGGCATGATGGTTAGAGCTTCCATTGTAAAATGATGGGAGTTCTCCTCCCTCATGGTACAATATGCTGCCTGTAGCTGTGTCATCTTGTGTGCCCTTTCCCGTGTCCTCTCCCGTGTCCACTCCCATGTCCTCTCTTGTGTCCTCACCCGTGTCCTCTCTTGTGTCCTGTCTCGTGTCCTCTCCCGTGTCCTTTCTCGTGTCCTCTCTCGTGTCCTCTCTTGTGTCCTCTCCCGTGTCCTCTCTCGTGTCCTATCTTGTGTCCTCTCCTGTGTCCTCTCTCGTGTCCTCTCTCGTGTCCTCTCCTGTCCTATCTTGTGTCCTCTCCCGTGTCCTCTCCTGTGTCCTTTCTCGTGTCCTCTCTCGTGTCCTCTCTTGTGTCCTCTCCCGTGTCCTCTCTCGTGTCCTCTCCTGTCCTATCTTGTGTCCTCTCCTGTGTCCTCTCTCGTGTCCTCTCCCGTGTCCTCTCTCGTGTCCTCTCCTGTCCTATCTTGTGTCCTCTCCCGTGTCCTCTCTCGTGTCCTCTCTTGACTCCTCTCCCGTGTCCTCTCTCGTGTTCTCTCCCGTGTCCTCTCTAGTGTCCTCTCTCGTGTCCTCTCTCGTGTCCTCTCTAGTGTCCTCTCTCGTGTCCTCTCTCGCGTCCTCTCCCGTGTCCTCTCTAGTGTCCTCTCTCGTGTCCTCTCCCGTGTCCTCTCCCGTGTCCTCTCTCGTGTCCTCTCTCGTATCCTCTCCCGTGTCCTCCTCGTGTCCTCTCCTGTGTCCTCTCTCGTGTCCTCTCTCGTGTCCTCTCCCGTGTCCTCTCCTGTGTCCTCTCCTGTGTCCTCTCTCGTGTCCTCCTTTATCGCATATAGGAGGGCAATGTTCTTATTTTCTTCTGCCATCTCACAATGAAAGCTTCACTAATAATAATATGATTGGCAGGACATGGAGGAGAGAAATCTAACAACACAGGGAGACCGCGCACACTCCATGCAGCCCCAGTGCTGTATATCCAAGAGGGCCTTGGTGATCGATAGATAGATAGATAGATAGATAGATAGATAGATAGATAGATAGATAGATAGATAGATAGAGACAAATAAAATAAAAGAGAAGAAGGAGAAAGAGAGAGATAGATAGAAAGATACATATAAGATCTATTTATCTATCTCATATCTATCTATCTATCTATCTATCTATCTATCTATCTATCTATCTATCTTTCTCTCTATATCTATCAGCTAGATAGATAGGTAGATAGATATAAAGAGAAAGACATAAAATAATAGAGATAAAGAAGAAAGAGAGAGATAAATAGATACATATAAAATCTATCTATCAGATAGATACATAGATAGATAGATCTTGTGTATCTTTATATCTAATTCTCTCTATCTATCTGATAGATAGATAGATAGATAGATAGATAGATAGATAGATAGATAGATAGATAGATAGATAGATAGATAGATAGATAGATAGATAGATAGACAATTAAAATAAAAGAGAAGGAGAAAGAGAGAATTAGATATAAATATACACAAGATCTTTCTCCTTCTTCTCTTTTATTTTATCTGTCTATCTATCTATCTATCTGATAGATATAGATAGATAGATAGATAGATAGATAGATAGATAGATAGATAGATAGATAGATAGATAGATAGATAGATATGAGATAGATAAATAGATCTTATATGTATCTTTCTATTTTTCTCTCTCTTTCTTCTTTATCTCTTTCATTTTATTTGTGTTTCTCTTTATATCTCTATCTATCTATCTATCTATCTATCTATCTATCTATCTATCTATCTATCTATCTATCTATCTATCTATCTATCTATCTATCTATCTATCTATCTATCTATCTATCTCTCTCTCTCTCTATCCTGGAAAGTGGAGGTGACCCATGTAGTAGAAGGATGAAGCTCTATTAATGGAGGGGGTCACATACTTTCTCCTCTGGGGTGACTCAGAAGAGAGTCATCCTGATCCCTGTAATCCGGCTCGGAATGTTCCTTGAATACACGGAGTCGGAGTCACATATCCCGGGTGACTCATGAGGGGATCAGTTGGAGATCTAGGAAAAGTCGGTAGACCGCCGGCTGTGTGTATGGAGAGATCGTTCTTCTACAGAGCGATTGGACATAATAAACTCTCCACCATTCGGAGTCACACAGTTAGTTTGGGGTGAAAAAAAGACAAAAGTCCATCTAGTAGTTCAACCAATAAAAAAACAAAAAAAAGCAAATGATACAATCCCATATACACAGTCTTATACCTAAAGCTGATCCAGAGGAAGGTGAAGGACCTCAGCAAAGAACGATCCGATTTGCTGCAGCCGGGGAACCGAACGTTGTATTATATTGTATTATAGTTTCCATGCAACCATAAAACTCGGATCCCCATTCAAATCAACAGAAAGTGCCTCAAAAAAGCATTCAAAAAACACACCTGTGTTGCATTTTTGGTGCGTTTTATTTTATTTTTTTGTCACATGTTGAAGTTTCACAGGTGCATGCTGGGAAATAGGCACCCAGAAAACGCACCAGAAACGCGGTTTTGCGTTATTATCGCATTTTTGCATCGAAGCAGTGTGTGTGAAAGGACCTGGCTGATTGGTGTTCGTAAAAAAATAAAAATTCCAGGGAGAACTTTCCTTCACGCTATTCAAGTGTGACGGAGCGCGTGCACGAGCGCTTCCCCCTCGCCCCCTACGCGTCTCGTTTAGCGCAGCCTATTCATTTCAATGGGTTGCCCTACATGTGAGAAATCCCTGAATGTTTGCAAAAATTGTGATGGCGCTGTGAGCGGCCTAATGCTCCGTTCAGACAGGCGCGTTGTTTATGCGTGAACGCCACGAGTACGGCAACCCGTTCACTTCCATGACCTCTACCTGTGGGAAACGCAGGGGAAAAAGTCCCTGACTCCCCCCCAAAACTGAGCCATATTAGAAATGAAAGGCACCCGCTCCCGTCTACTAAAAGCGCAGCGCGGGGGGGTCAAGAACGCGTGCGATTTTGCATGCATTCCCCAGGTGAACGTAGCTTTAACTTATTCCGTTTCTACAAAAAGCTGCGTCATTTTTCGCTTTGGTTAAAAAAATAAAAAGGAAAATGCGTTTGTGCGTTTTTAAGTCGCATGTCCATATTTCCCATGTGCCTCAAAAAAAAAAGCATCCTGCAATGTTGCAATAAACTTTAATGCAACATTTAAACAAGTGAGACTCCTGTGCATGGTGTGAGCGGCTCTGCATTCACCTCCCATGAGTGACACTGCAATTAGCCCCCCCCCCCCCCCAGCATGGCCACAGACAACTCCCCCCCCCCCCCCACCTTTGATCTCCATTATAATAATAGCTCCCCCCCAGCCAATAGGAAGCAGGGGGGTGTGGCCTGCAGGGCTCTGAATCCCATTCATCTTCCCAGCGCTGCTCAGTGAGTGAGAAGCCACCCCAGGAGCAGAGAATTCCTATAGATCCTCCCTGAGAACTCTATACAGGGGGCTGAGGATATACTGCCAGCCTTCCCCGCCTGTGCCATGGACTACTAACCCCCCCATCCCCTCCATCCCCCCCCCACATCCCAGGACCAGGATGAAGGTGACTGTAAGTACCCCTCTCCTTCCTCTTCTGCAGATTTCCATCTTTTTATCACTTTGGAACAGAAAAAAAAAGATTTATTTTACTTTTTGCAACTTTGTATCTTTGGAGCGATCACCTGTACTGAGATCTGGGATCAGCAAATATCTGGGGAAACTATTAGAAGATCTCCAGATTATTATTATTATACAGGATTTATATTATTATTCAGGATTTATATTATTATAATACAGGATTTCAAATATTATTATAATACAGGATTTATAATATTATTATTATACAGGCTTTATATTATTATTATTATTATTATTATTATAATTAGTATTATTATTATTATACAGGATTTATATTATTATTATTATACAGGATTTATATTATTATTATAATTGGTATTATTATTATTAGTATTATTATACAGGATTTATATATTATTATTATTATTATGCAGGCTTTATATTATTATTATACAGGATTTATATATTATTATTATTATTATGCAGGCGTTATATTATTATTATTATAATTAGTATTATTATTATTATACAGGATTTATATTATTAGTATTAGTATACAGGATTTATATATTATTATTATTATGCAGGCTTTATATTATTATTATACAGGATTTATATATTATTTTTATTATGCAGGGTTTATATTATTATTATAATTAGTATTATTATTATTATTATACAGGATTTATATATTATTATTATTATTATTATGCAGGCTTTATATTATTATTATACAGGATTTATATATTATTATTATTATGCAGGGTTTATATTATTATTATAAAGAGTAGTATTATTATTATACAGGATTTATATTATTATTATTATACAGGATTTATATTATTATTATACAGGATTTATATTATTATTATTATACAGGATTTATATTATTATTATTATTATTATTATACAGGATTTATATTATTATTATTATTATACAGGATTTATATAGCACCCACAGTTGTATGTCTCCATGATGTGAATGTATAATATATATGTAAAGCGCTGCGTAAATTGACGGCACTATATAAGTACCTGAAATAAAAAAATATATTAATAATGAGTTCAGTACATAGCGGGCATTCTCTGATTGGGGACCAGCTGCAATTCTTCATGAGTCTTGCACTTTGTGACTCATCGATATCTATAATGATTCTTTATTGTTTTTATGATCTACAACTAGTACTGTCCATGTCACAATGTTTTCACCCAAGATTCACACAACTTTCCCCCAGTTGAAGTGGGTGTGTGAATCTTGGATCGGATCCCAGAGAAGTGAGGTAGCGGAAGGTTTTGGGCTCATTTGTATCACTTTCTCATAAGAAGAGGGTTTTGTATACAATGTATTTTTTTTTTTTTTTTTAAATGTTAGATTCTACAAGGGACTAAATGCAGGTCACAAACCCGGCACCGAATCGCATGGTACAAAAGGACCATAGGATCCCCGGTTGCAGTGCGTTTCTACAATTGGTGCCGGCACTACTTTGGTGTGGTGCGATTTGAATGAGATCGAATGGTACAAAGCGGCTGTGCGATCCGGTTGCAGTGCGGTTCTACAATTGGTGCCGGCACTACTTTGGTGTGGTGCGATTTGAACCAGATCTCAAGCTGCAAAACTGACCATGCGATCCGGTTGCAGCGTGTTTATACAATCGGTGCATGCGCTACTTTGGTGCGATTTGAACCCATTCAAAATGAATTGCACTGCACAGCTCTGAACTGCATGTGAATTGCACAGGAATGCGGTGCGACACTCGGGCGATTCAGAGGGTGAGCTTCTGACAGGTGTTTATTTATTTTACATTTTCTTTTAAACTTCCCATCCCAATCCCATGCGCACTGCGATGCGTCTCCATTCTTCAATGCTTTGTGTGACCTGTGCACAGAGACCGCACTACTGATATAACAATAATAATATATAGGAGTGGTCTCTGCATCCTCCATGTTCAGCCGGCATTTTTCTTCATGGCTGGAGCTTATTTTTTTTCTCTGTGTCCCCATTGGGGAAATTTCTAGATAGGTGGCACTGATGATAGGCGGCACTGATAAGTAACAGTGATGATGAAGCACTGATTGGCAGCACTGATGGGTGACACTGATTAGCAGTACTGATAAGTAATCCTGATGATGAGCCAATGATTGGCAGCACTGATGGACACTGATAAGGCAGTGATGGGCACTGATTGGCAGCACTGATTGGCACCGATAAGTAACACTGATAAGGCAGTTATGGGCACTGATTGGCAGCACTGATAGGTGGTAATGGTGGGCACTGATTAGCAGTACTGATAAGCACTTTTAGGTAGCACTGATTAGCATGACTGATGGGCACTGATAAGTAACACTGATGATGAGGCGCTGATTGGCAGCACTGATAGGTGTCACTGATTAGCAGTACTGATGAGGCAGTGATGGGCACTGTTTGGCAGCACTTATGGGCATTGATAGGTGGTACTGGTGAGCACGGATTAGCAGTACTGATGGGCACTGATAAGTAACAAAGATGCTGAGGCACTGATTGGCAGCACTGATGGGCACTGATAGGTGGTACTGGTGGGCACTGATTAGCAGTACTGATGGGCAGTGATAGGTAGCACCAATTAGCAGTACTGATGGGCACTGATAAGTAACACTAATGACGAGGCACTGATTGGCAGACTGATGGGCACTGATAGGTGGTACTGGTGAGCACTGATTAGCAGTACTGATGGGCACTGATAAGTAGCACTGATGATGAGGCACTGATTGGCAGCACTGATAGGAGGCACTGATTAGCAGTACTGATGGGCACTGATACGTAACACTGATGAGGCAGTGATGGGCACTGATTGGCAGCACTTATGGGCATTGATAGATGGCACTGATTAGAATTACAGATGGGCACTGATAACTAACACGGATGATGAGGCACTGATTGGCAGCACTGATGGGCACTGATAGGTGGCACTGATTAGCAGCACAGGTGGGCACTGTTTTATTCAACCTGACAGTGTGAGAAAAAGAAAAAAAAGAAGCAGAAAACCGCCTTCTGTTTACTTCTGCGATCAGCTGTCATTGGCTGACAGCTGATCACATGGTAAAGGGACCGCTGGCCGTGGTTGGCTCTTTACCCCGATCAGTGATCAGCCGAGTCTCAAGGACCCATCGATGAGAGGGCCCCCAGAGGGGTGCGCAGGCAGTGTGAGAACGGGGGGACGTTCATGTACCCCTCTCGTGGCATTTTAAGCCGGTGCTGAAGCCGTCTTTCGGTTATGGCGCGGGTGCCAAGCAGTTCCTTTGTAACCGATGGATCCAAAACTGGGAAAAAAAAGTTTCTTTTTCAGATAGACTTTGATGACAGGTCCACTTTAAATATTTGCAGCCGGCGTTCCCCGGACACAAGCATGTCATGAGAAGTACTAATCCTCCTCTACTAACAAGTGATTTTTCCACTCAGACTCTTCTCCGCCGCCGTCTGTTGTGCAATAAAGTTTGGAAACTTTTGTGTCCTTCTGAATTTTTGGCATTTTTTTGCTGCTCCGGTTGGATGGGACAGAACTGTGTGATTAAAGAGAACCCGTCCTGCGGGCAAGGGGACCCCGTGTTATGACCCCTGTGGATCCCGTGTTGTGTTATGACCCCTGCGTCAGGCGTCTTCTATACAGTGACATGTGGATCCCGTGTTGTGTTATGACCCCTGTGCCGGGCGTCTTCTATACAGTGACATGTGGATCCCGTGTTGTGTTATGACCCCTGTGCGGGGGTCTTCTATACAATGACATGTGGACCCCGTGTTGTGTTATGACCCCTGCGTCAGGCGTCTTCTATACAATGACATGTGGACCTCGTGTTGTGTTATGACCCCTGTGCCGGGGGTCTTCTATACAATGACATGTGGACCCCGTGTTGTGTTATGATCCCTGTGCCGGGTGTCTTCTATACAATGACATGTGGACCCCGTGTTGTGTTATGACCCCTGTGCCGGGCGTCTTCTATACAGTGACATGTGGACCCCGTGTTGTGTTATGACCCCTGTGCCGGGCGTCTTCTATACACTGACATGTGGATCCCGTGTTGTGTTATGACCCCTGTGCCGGGCGTCTTCTATACACTGACATGTGGATCCCGTGTTGTGTTATGACCCCTGTGCCGGGGGTCTTCTATACAATGACATGTGGACCCCGTGTTGTGTTATGATCCCTGTGCCGGGTGTCTTCTATACAATGACATGTGGACCCCGTGTTGTGTTATGACCCCTGTGCCGGGCGTCTTCTATACACTGACATGTGGACCCCGTGTTGTGTTATGACCCCTGTGCCGGGCGTCTTCTATACACTGACATGTGGATCCCGTGTTGTGTTATGACCCCTGTGCCGGGCGTCTTCTATACACTGACATGTGGATCCCGTGTTGTGTTATGACCCCTGTGCCGGGCGTCTTCTATACAATGACATGTGGATCCCGTGTTGTGTTATGACCCCTGCGTCAGGCGTCTTCTATACAATGACATGTGGACCCCGTGTTGTGTTATGACCCCTGCGTCAGGCGTCTTCTATACAATGACATGTGGACCCCGTGTTGTGTTATGACCCCTGTGCTGGGCGTCTTCTATACAGTGACATGTGGACCCCGTGTTGTGTTATGACCCCTGTGCTGGGCGTCTTCTATACAGTGACATGTGGACCCCGTGTTGTGTTATGACCCCTGTGCCGGGTGTCTTCTATACAGTGACATGTGGACCCCGTGTTGTGTTATGACCCCTGTGCCGGGTGTCTTCTATACAATGACATGTGGACCCCGTGTTGTGTTATGACCCCTGTGCCGGGCGTCTTCTATACACTGACATGTGGATCCCGTGTTGTGTTATGACCCCTGTGCCGGGCGTCTTCTATACACTGACATGTGGACCCCGTGTTGTGTTATGACCCCTGCGTCGGGCGTCTTCTATACAATGACATGTGGACCCCATGTTGTGTTATGACCCCTGTGCCGGGCGTCATCTATACACTGACATGTGGATCCCGTGTTGTGTTATGACCCCTGTGCCGGGTGTCTTCTATACAATGACATGTGTCTCTTGAATTTCCAGCTGTCATATTTACATGTCCCGAGTCTCGGTGATCTCACTCTGCCTGCGCAATACCAGGTGGAGACCAGAGAGGAGCGCACATGGAATCAATTAGACCCTCATTAGCTGTAAAAACACTTTTCCCAGGAACTTAGAACCGGGATCTCAACTATCCTGATGGTCTGTAAATCCTGAAGATACCAGTTTACAGAGGAGCCGCCACCAAGCCAAATACCTGTGTGAGAAACCTCTGATGAAAGCTGCCATGCTGCGATCTCCAAGGGTCAGAGGATGAGAGTCTCGGGACGGAGGAGAAGCTGAACTGGTTTAGCTTTCCTTGTCCATCTTCTGGGCTTTCCCAATATTTGAATGACTTGATATGGACCTGGGCTTCCAAAGACCCTGAACTCTGCACTCTGTACACAGCGTATCCCTGAACTCTGCACTCTGTATACAGCGTACCCCTGAACTCTGCACTCTATACACAGCGTATCCCTGAACTCTGCACTCTGTATACAGCGTATCCCTGAACTCTGCACTCTGTATACAGCGTATCCCTGAACTCTGCACTCTGTATACAG
Source organism: Lithobates pipiens (assembly GCF_037356315.1). Taxonomy (NCBI): domain Eukaryota; kingdom Metazoa; phylum Chordata; class Amphibia; order Anura; family Ranidae; genus Lithobates; species Lithobates pipiens. The sequence continues at coordinate 220,857,580 of NW_027507789.1, forward strand.
CGTATCCCTGAACTCTGCACTCTGTATACTGCGTATCCCTGAACTCTGCACTCTGTATACAGCGTACCCCTGAACTCTGCACTCTATACACAGCGTATCCCTGAACTCTGCACTCTGTATACAGCGTATCCCTGAACTCTGCACTCTGTATACAGCGTATCCCTGAACTCTGCACTCTGTATACAGCGTACCCCTGAACTCTGCACTCTGTATACAGCGTATCCCTGAACTCTGCACTCTGTATGTAGCGCACTCCTGAACTCTGCACTCTGTTTGCAGTGCACCCATGAAATCTGCACTATGTATGTAACAAACCCGAACTCTGAACTCTGTACGTAAGGCATCCCTGTACTGGGCCCTTCTCTCCCTCCATTATATACATGAGACCCCGACACCCCCGCCCAACCATGTACTTGGCCCTTCTCTCCTTCCATTATATACATGAGACCCCGACACCCCCGCCCAACCATGTACTTGGCCCTTCTCTCCCTCCATTATAAACATGAGACCCCGACACCCCCACCTAACCATGTACTTGGCCCTCCTCTCCCTCCATTATATACACGAGACCCAGACACCCCCACCCAACCATGTACTTGGCCCTTCTCTCCTTCCATTATATACATGAGACCCCGACACCCCCGCCCAACCATGTACTTGGCCCTTCTCTCCTTCCATTATATACATGAGACCCCGACACCCCCGCCCAACCATGTACTTGACCCTTCTCTCCTTCCATTATATACACGAGACCCCGACACCCCCGCCCAACCATGTACTTGGCCCTCCTCTCCCTCCATTATATACATGAGACCCCGACACCCCCACCCAACCATGTACTTGGCCCTTCTCTCCTTCCATTATATACATGAGACCCCGACACCCCCGCCCAACCATGTACTTGGCCCTTCTCTCCTTCCATTATATACATGAGACCCCGACACCCCCGCCCAACCATGTACTTGGCCCTTCTCTCCTTCCATTATATACATGAGACCCCCGGCCCCCTCACCCATGTACTAGGCTCTACACTCCCCCCATACCCCCAGCCCTGTGATCCTCCAGACTTCCTCTATAGCCTTCGGGCACCATAAACTGACTATTACCGAGGAGGAAGCCGCCGTCGCCGCCTCGCTCTGCAGACCATCAGTGAAAATGGGATTTGATCATAACAACAGCTGACCGACAGGTGCCAAGTCATGTTATGATGACTGACGGGGAAATGAAATACCAAAACAGAAATATCTGCTCTGCTGAGCTCAGTAAAGGGGAAGTCACCACGTAACATTTACTTTTCTATAGATAGTGTTCTAGTACATGAGCCAGGAAAGTTATTGTTCATCACCAGCCGGAAAATGGAAGGCATGCTGGGATTGGTAGCTGCACGGTATCTGAGGATAATGCCAGGCAAAATGTATTATATTAATTTTTTTATGCAAAAAATAAAAACTTGTCTTATATTTAAAATGGTCACACACACACAGGGAGGGATGAAAACTTTTTAGTAACACAGCAATCATGTTCGTAGGGGTTTATAAGATCCAAACCCGTAATGCTAAGTTTAGATGCAGTCGCCCCTCTGGATCACGTTTTAGGGGCATTTGACAGGCAATGAGGAGATTTACTAAAGGCGAAATAGACCGGCCCCTTCCTGTTCCAACATGACTGCCCACCAGTGCACAAAGCAAGGTCCATAAAGACACGGATGAGCGAGGTTGTGGTGGAGGAACTCGACAGGCCTGCACAAAGTCCTGACCTCAACCTGATAGAACACCTTTGGGATGAATTAGAGCGGAGACTGTTGGGAGCATGAAATTGGCCAAAATATCTTGGTATGCTGATGCCGTAAGCCCTTGTACACACGGTCGGAGATTCCGACAACCAAATCCGTCGGAGTAATTCTGACGGATTAATTCCGGAAGAGGTCCGGAAGTGATGTTGCATACACACGGTCAGACTAAGTTGTCGGAAAATCAGATTGTACATAACGTGATGACGTTATTTTGTTACGAGGGGACTACGTTCACGCTAGTAGCCAATAGCTTTGGTATAGGAATTTGTTCTGAGCATGCGTGGCACTTTGTCCATCGGAGTAGGCTACACATGATCGTAATATGTCCGATAGGAGCATTTTGTCGGAAAATTTTACCGGCAAGTTGGAAAACTTGGTCCGTCGGGTATTCCTACGGAAACAGTCCGATGCAGACCACACACAGTCGGAATCTCCGACAAAATGGTCCGATAGAAAACATTCCGACGGAATCTCCAACCACGTGTACAAGGGCTAAGAGTTCCCTTCACTGGAACTAAGGGGCCAAGTCAAGGCCAGTCAAGTTCCTCCACCCCAAACTCGCTCCTCCGTGTCTTTATGGACCTTGTTTTGTGCACTGGTGATCAGTTATGTTGGAACAGGAAGGGGCCGTCCCCAAACGGTTCCCACAAAGTTGGGAGCATGAAATTGTCCAAAATATCTCGGTATGCTGACACCTTAGGAGTTCCCTTCACTGGAACTAAGGGGCCAAGCCCAACCCCTGAAAAACAACCCCCCACACCTTAATCCCCCCTCCACCAAATGATTTTGAGGAGCGAGTTTGGGGTGGAGGAACTTGACTGGCCTTGATTTGGTCCCTTAGTTCCAGTGAAGGGAACTCTTACGGCGTCAGCATACCAAGATATTTTGGACAATTTCATGCGCCCAACTTTGTGGGAACAGTTTGGGGATGGCACACCAGTACACAAAGCAAGGTCCACAAAGACATGGATGAGCGAGTTCGGGGTGGAGAAACTTGACTGGCCTTGACTTGGCCCCCTTAGTTCCAGTGAAGGGAACTCTTATGCCGCGTACACACGAGAGGGATTAAGTCTGACAGACTTCCAACGGAGTTCTGCCGGAGTTCCGACGGAGTTCCGACAGAGTTCTGGCGGACTTTTCGACCGAGCGGACTTGGCCACACACAATCACACTAAACTCCGACGGAGTCGAACGTGATGACGTACGACTGGATTCGACTAAGGAAGTTCATAGCCAGTAGCCAATAGCTGCCCTAGCGTCGGTTTTAGTCCGTCGGAGTAGCACACACACGAGCGAATTTTTCGAAGGGACCGGGTCCGGCGGAGTTCCGTGGGGAAAATTTGAAGCATGCTTCATTTCTAAAGTCCGTCAGACTTTAGCTAAGCTAAAGTCCGTTGCAGCCCACACACGATCGAATAGTCTGACGGACTCAGTCCCTCGGACTTTGGATGTTGAAAAGTCCGCTCGTGTGTACGGGGCTTTAGCCCCTGTACACACGGTCGGACATTCTGCCAACCAAATCTGTCGGATTTTGCCCGAAACTGTTGCATACACGCGGTCGGACTACGTTGTCGAAAAATCCGATCTTTCAGAATGTGATGACGTAATTTCTTTATGATGGGACTACGTTCAGGCTAGTAGCCAATAGCTTTGATGTAGGAATTTGATCTGAGCATGCGTGGCACTTGGTCCGATCAAAATTCTCTTCACATGATCGGAGTATGTCCGATCAAACCAGTTGGTGGGAAAATATTTCCAACATGTTGGAAAATTGGGTCCGACGGAGATTCGGATGGAATCAGTCCGATGCATACCACACACAGTCGGATTATCCGACGACACGGTCCGATAAGACGCATTCCGACGGATTCTCCGACCGTGTGTACAAGGCTTTACGGCGTCAGCATACCAAGACATTTTGGACAATTTCATGCTCCCAACTTTGTGGGAACAGTTTGGGGACGGCCCCTTCCTGTTCCAACATGACTGCCCACCAGTGCACAAAGCAAGGTCCATAAAGAGATGGATGAGTGAGTTTGGGGTGGAGGAACTGGACGGGCCTGCACAGAGTTCTGACCTCAACCTGATATAGAACACCTTTGGGATGAATTAGAGCAGAGACTGCAAGCCAGGCCTTTTTGTCCAACATCAGTGCCTAAACTCACAAATGCTCTTCTGGAAGAATGGTCAAATATTCCCATAGAGACCCTCCTAAACCTTGTGGACGGCCTTCCCAGAAGAGGTGAAGCTGTTATAGCTGCAAAGGGCAGAGCCAACTCAACTATTGAACCCTACAGACCAAGACTGGGATGCCATTTATGTGCGTGTAAAGGCAGGTGTCCCAATACTTTTGACAATATAGTGTATGTCGGCCTTTACACGTCCCCACCGTCCTTGCTATTTGCTCACAGTAGAGGTGACGGTTGCCCGCTGTGACTTTTGAAGGCATTTCTTGTAGCGGAGAGATAAAGGTGGGCGTCTCTGTCAGCAACGACACCCCGAGCTGTTGACATGTGATCTTGTCACATTATGGTGGCTTCGGTGACCTCAGGTGACTCAGGCTGGTCTCCACCAGTTTAGACAGTCACAGGAAAAGGGGGGTGGGGGGGCGGCACTCCTCTGGGACCAAAAGGTCTTTATGAGTACAACAGGAATTGAATAGGAGATTGCTGTGTGTACACCTTTTACCATCCCAGCAATAAATTCTTCCTGACTTACAAAAAAGAAAAGAATTCTCCTATTTATACAGCGCCCACCCTCCCCCCACTCAAGCTCTGCTAAAAAACGCTTAGTAAATGGCGTACCTGCACTACGCTCCACTAACCGGCAGGTTCCATAATTCGGGTGCGTTCAGCCCTCTGCATTGGAAAACACACGCATGTTGTTTATTGTGATTGCTGAACCTCTTCCTTCAATCCCTAAACCACAAAAGCTTACAATCTATTCTCCCCGCTATGGTCGTGCATATAGATGGGCCAATCTGGGTTATTTTTCTTTTTTTTTCTTTTTGATCAATCAGCAAAAACTAGGGGAGAACATTCAAACTCCATGCAGATAGTCTCCCTCTAGCCTCTGTCAGTCGCATCCTGCGACATATATATTCCTAGCCCTCTAGTCTTCCGTTCCTGCAGCTAAAGGCCGTATCTCTGGTCCTGCACATCTGGCTCCCATTAACTGCTCTGCAATGCAATGCGGTGCTGGGAAATCCACACACAGCTCTGCAGGCAGGAAACGGCCCATTTGTGTCTATCTGCCATTAAAATGGAGCCTTCCTCCCCTCATTCAATGCCAGATTGCCGCCTGATGACACCATTGTGGATTGCTGTGGACGTGAATTGTGATTTTTTTTTTTTTTTCCCCACCTCTGGTGTGTCCATTGAGGGGTCATTCGGAGACTTTTCCTATTTATATGCAGATAGACAGAAGAGGACAATGGACTGAGGCCTAGTTCGGGCTGTCGTAACTCAGCGGGGGGGCTTAATGGAAGTGATGTCACAATTACCATGTCAAACACAGATGTTCCCGAGTGCAGGAAACTTCCAAACTCAACATCTCTAAGTACTACTGTAAAGGTAAAGGCCCTCATAGATGTTAGACAGGAAGACATGATGTTTGGCTTTCATGCCTGACTGTCCTCTAATATCTATGTCCGACTGTCCTCAAATGTCTTTGCCCAACTGCCCTCTAACGACTACACCCAACTACCCAACTATGGGCCAATATTCTCTAATATATATGCCTGACTGTCTTATAATATCTTTGCCCATCTTTCCTCTAACACCTATGACAGACTGTCCTCTAATATCTTTGTCTGTATGTCCTCTATCTATGCCCAACTAGCCTCCATATATCTATGCCCAACTGTCGTCCAATATTTATGCCCAACTGTCCTCCAATATTTATGCCCAACTGTCCTCCAATATCTATGCCCAACTGTCCTCCAATATCTATGCCCAACTGGCTCACAATATCTATGCCCAACTGGCCTCCAATATCTATGCCCAACTGCCCTCCAGTATCTATGCCCAACTGTCCTCCAGTATCTATGCCCAACTGGCCTCCAATATCTATGCCTAACTGTCGTCCAGTATCTATGCCCAACTGGCCTCCAATATCTATGCCCAACTGTCCATCTGTCCTCTAACACCTATGACAGACTGTCCTCTAATATCTTTGTCTGACTGTCCTCCAATATCTAAGGCCGAATGTCCTCCAACATCTATGAGGGCCTTTGGTTACATCTAACATATATGCTCAACTGTTCACTATCATCTATGCCCAACTGTGCTCTAACATCTTTACCTGACTGTTCTATAATATCTATGCTCAACTGTCCTTAAAAATCTATGCTCGACTGTTCTGTAATATCTATGCCTGAATGTCCTCTAACATCTGTGGGGGCCTTTAGTTGCATCGAGCATCTATGCCCAATGGTCCTCTAATATTTATGCCCAACGCTCCTTCAATATCTATGCCAAACTGTCTTTCAATATCTATGCCCAACTGTCCTCCAATATCTATGCTCAACTGTCCTCTAATATTTATGCGCAACCCTCCTCTAATATTTATGCTCAATCGTGCTCCAATATCTATGTCCAACTGTCCTCCAATATCTATGCCCAACTGTACTCCAGTATCTATGCCCAACTGTCCTCCAGTATCTATGCCCAACTGTCCTCCAGTATCTATGCCCAACTGTCCTCTAATATTTATGCGCAACCCTCCTCTAACATTTATGCTCAACCGTCCTCCAATATTTATGCCCAACTGTCTAACATCTGTGAGGGCCTTTAGTTACATCTAACATCTATGTTCAACTGTCCTCTAATATCTATGCCCGAATGTCCTCTACCATCTGTGAGGGCTTTTAGTAACATCTAACATGCTGCTCAACTGTGCTCTAGCATCTATGCCCAACCATCCTCTAATATCTATGCCAAACTGTCCTCTAATATCTGTGAGGGACTTTAGTTGTGGTAGTGATATTGGGACTGAGAGGCTCCTGTTCTGAGGAACGTCCCTCAGAAGAACAAGTCTTCCATATCCTGCTCCATAAACATAGTCACCTCTGTTGACCTAGTAAGGTTAAGTCTATGATGGAGCAGACAGCAGTTCTCTTTTCTACCCAAGGCATGTTCCTCCTTCCAAGAGTTGCCACTCTGTGGGCATCTGTCACCAAACAACAAATTTGCTGGTCATCTACTGTCTACTTGCAGATATAAGATTTTCATTATTCTCAGACTTGGTAACCCTACCTGCAATCCAATTATCTAATGGCAGGAGCTCCATGTGGCAGTTTGTGTCTCCACAGGGAACTCTCCATCTGTGTCACCTTACCGAACCTGCCATCTTCCACTCTGTCTAATGAAAGTCGCTCCATCCTTGGCAGAATATTGATCTCTAGTGAGGGAGCAGGGATGGAGAAACCACTTGTGGGTTGGCGCAGTAACGCCAAAGTAGAAGGTGAGCTGAGTTTAGCGAGTTGTCACCAAGGACGGAATCATCAGTATCAGAGTAGGCCTTAAGAGAAGACATGGAACAGAATCAACACTGGTTCTCTAACTTATTCAAGGGACATTTCGCCAAGAGCAGATGGTAGGCGGGCACCTGCTTTACTCTCCTGACTTCTGATTGGCATCAACATTGAGTACCTGTCATCTGACATCTCTGGCCAGCTTATACAGGTAAAGGAGAAGGTTCTAATGAATCAATAGCTTATCCTGTAATCTACAGAGAAGAGATAATAAGTCTATAACGATGTTAGGACCCCGCCACACCTCTGTACAGACTTCTTTTCTGTGCCCTCGGGCTTGTAGTGCTCCCTTTTGATATGTTAATATCCCTGTGGGTCACAGGGGAGGGTAATGTGATCATCGGGTAATCACACCTGAGATCTGCAAAACATTTCCAAAAGGTGAGAGGAAAACACAATCCAAGGCGTCGTACATATAGGTTTAGTGTTTAGTGTCTGCAGCGATCAGCACATTTCCACTCTTCTCTACAGATCTTCTCTAAATCCTTAAGATTTCTTGGCTGTCTCTTGGCAACTTGAAGTTTCAACTCCCTCCATAAATTCTCTATAGGATTAATGTCTGGAGACTGGCTAGGCCACTCCATGACCTTAACGTTCTTCTCCTTGAGCCACTCCTTTGTTGCCTTGGCGGTATATTTTGGGTCATTGTCATGCTGGAAGACCCATCCACACCCCATCTTCAGTGTTCTGGCTGAGGGAAGAAGGTTCTCATCCAAGATTTTACAATACATGGCTCCATTCATTGGACCCTCAAGGCAACAAAGTCGGCCGCTACCTTTAGTAGAGAAACAGCCCCAAAGCATAATGTTTCCACCTCCGTGCTTGGCTGTAGAGATGGTGTTCTTTGGGTCATAGCATTTTTTTCCTCCAAACATGGTCCCTTTTCAAGAAGGCACGTATATACATCTGAAGTTTGTGAATAAACATCTATATGATTCAGAGAAGGTTTGGGAGAAAGTTCTGTGGTCAGATGAGACCAAAATTGAGCTCTTTTGGCACTAACTCGACTCGCTGTGTTTGGAGGAAGAAAAGTGTTGACGATGACCCTAAGAACACCATCCCTACAGTCAAGCATGGAGGTGGAAACATGAAGCTTTGGGATTGTTTCTCTGCTAAAGGTACAGGCCAACTTTGCCGCATTGAGGGGCCAATGGACGGGGCCATGTATTGTAAAATCTTGGATGAGAACCTTCTTCCCTCAGTCAGAACACTGGAGATGGGTCGTGGATGGGTCTTCCAGCATGACAATGACCCAAAACGTACCGCCAAGGCAACAAAGGAGTGGCTCAAGAAGAAGGTATGTTTTGGGTCATTGTCATGCTGGAAGACCCATCCACGACCCATCTTCAGTGTTCTGGCTGAGAGAAGAAGCTTCTCATCCAAGATTTTACAATACATGGCTCCGTCCATTGGACCCTCAAGGCAACAAAGTCGGCCTGTACCTTTATCAGAGAAAAAGCCCCAAAGCATAATGTTTCCACCTCCGTGCTTCACTGTAGAGATGGTGTTCTTTGGGTCATAGTCACCATTTTTTTCCTCCAAACATGGTCCCTTTTCAAGAAGGCACGTATATACATCTGAAGTTTTGAATAAACATCTATATGATTCAGAGAAGGTTTGAGAGAAAGTTCTGTGGTCAGATGAGACCAAAATTGAGCTCTTTGGCATTAACTCGACTCGCCGTGTTTGGAGGAAGAAAAGTGCTGACTATGACCCCAAGAACACCATCCCTACAGACCAGCACGGAGGTGGAAACATGATGCCTTGGGGCTGTTTCTCTGCTAAAGGTACAGGCCGACTTTGCCAAATTAAGGGGCCAATGGACGGGGCCATGTATTGTAAAATCTTGGATGAGAACCTTCTTCCCTCAGCCAGAACACTGAAGATGGGTCGTGGACGGGTCTTCCAGCATGACAATGACCCAAAACTTATATTGCCACGGCAACAAAGGAGTGTCCCAAGAGGAAACACATTAAGGTCAAGGAGTGGCCTAGCCAGTCTCCAGACCTTAATCCCATAGAAAATGTATGGAGGGAGCTGAAACTTAGAGTTGTCAAGAGACAGCCAAGAAACCTTAAGGACACTGAAGATGGGTCGTGGACGGGTCTTCCAGCATGACAATGACCCAAAACGTACCGCCAAGGCAACAAAGGAGTGGCTCAAGAAGAAGCTCATGGAGTGGCCTAGCCAGTCTCCAGACCTTAATCCTATAGAAAATTTATGGAGGGAGCTGCAACTTTGAGTTTCCAAGACAGCCAATAAATCTTAAGGATTTAGAGAAGAAGAGAGGACCAAAATCCCTCCTGAGATGTGTGAAAATCTGGTCACCACCTACAAGAAACGTCTGACCTCTGTGCTCGCCAACAAGGGTTTCTCCACCAAGTACCAAGTCATGTTTTGTTTGGGGATCAAATACTTATTTTACAATTTTACGACAACTCAATTTATAACATTTCTATCATGTGTTTTTTTCTGGATTTGTGGTTGCTATTCCATCTCGTTTAAAATACACCTATGATAAAAATGGTAGACCCTTCATTTCTTTGTAAGTGGTCTGCAGGGGATCAAATCATTATTTTCCCCTCTGTAGGTGTACTTCTTCCAGGTCACTGCTGATGGGGTTTTCCGATGGACAGTAAAAAATGGCTGACATATAGTGCCATCTGATTGGGCACTTCCTGATAACAACTGCCCGTGTATGCCACCTTTACACAAGACCATCACTACAACTTACTTTCCTACTCATCGAAAGCACGACCCATCCTACCCATGCCATGTTTTCATGCGCCGTTAAGTTTTAATTAAAAAAAAAAAAAAAAATTCCAGCAAGATTAGCCATTTTCCCTCCTGGCTGTGACCAAGTTAGGAAGAAAAGAACTTTACATAACAAGAGGATTAAAGAGCCACGTAAGAGCTAATTAAGGGGGAACAAAGGGTTATTAATGAGGCGGTGTGCTATAAAGGGCCTCCATGCACAGGCCGGGCATAGATGACGTCCTTTGATTAATCAGGCGAGTAAAAGGTGCCTGAAGGGTTACGCCGACCTGCTGGCTGTTAGGTGTTAAGCTGCCCATAGATAACTCGAAGGGGTTCCTCCATCCACACAGGTGAGGTGGATGGAGGGGTCCTCCCCCTTGGGACATTTGTATTCTGATGGCAGGACTCCTCCACTGTCACAATACACGGATCAGCAGCTGCTGTCGAAACGAGGGCGGCCATACATGGTTAGAAATTTGGCTGGTCCCTGCTGAACCGGCCAAACTTCTTTCCATCTATGGCCCGGCTTAAAGAATACATCATATTACCAAAAGTATTGGGACACCAGCCTTTAAACGCACATGAACTGTAATGGCTGGTTCCTGCTCAACTTATGGCCGGTGTCCTATCATATAAGGTCCCCCCATCCGATAGTGTCCGCTGTGTACTGCGCATGCGCAGTACACAGCAACACAGATTCCGAAAATTGCGGAGGATGAACGGCGCCCTCGCCGTGAGTCCAGGTTCTATCCCCACCATCCAAGTGGACATAGAGTAGAAATATAAAAGAGTCGAGCGCAACGAGGCCGAGCCCGAAGCGTGGCGAGCGAAGCTCGCCCACGAGGGGCCCTCTAATATTCACAACCCTATGTCCGCTTGGATGGTGGGGCTACCACCTCCACTCACGGCGCAGGCGCCGTTCAGCTTCGGAGATTTTCCGAAGCTTCGTCTGCTCCGTACTGCGCATGCGCAGTACGGGGCGGACGCTATATGATGGCCGGACACTATACGGCAGAACACCGGCTTAAAGAATGCACTTTATACCCAGAAGTATTGGGACACCTGCATTTACACCCACATGTTTATGGCCTCCCAGTCTTAGTCCGTAGGGTTCAATATGGAGTTGGCCCCGCCCTTTGCAGCTATAACAGCTTCAGCTCTTCTGGGAAGGCCGTCCACAAGGTTCAGGAGGGTGTCTATGGGAATGTTTGACCGTTCTTCCAGAAGAGTATTGGAGAGGTCAGGCACTGATGTTGGCCAAGGATGCTCGCAGTCTGCACTTTAATTCATCCCAAAAGGAGCTCTATAGGGTTGAGGTCAGGACTCTGTGTAGGCCAGTCAAGTTCCTCCACCCCAAACTCGCTCATTCGTGTCTTTATGGACAATCCTTTAATTCCATGATTCTTTGTAGGATGGGGGGGGGGGGGGGCCCTGAATTATGGGCCGCCACTGATGGCATCCCAGTCTTAGTCCGTAGGGTTCAATATTGAGTTGGCTCCGCCCTTTGCAGCCATAACAGCTTCAACTCTTCTGGGAAGGCCGTCCACAAGGTTTAGGAGTGTGTCTATGGGAATGTTTGGCCATTCTTCCAGAAGAGCATTTGTGAGGTCAGGCACTGATGTTGGACAAGAAGGCCTGGCTCGCAGTCTCCGCTTGAATTCACCTGAAAGCTGTTCTATCAGGTTGAGGCCAGTCAAGTTCCTCCACCCCAAACTCGCTCATCCATGTCTTTATGGACCTTGCTTTGTGCACTGGTGGGCAGTCATGTTGGAACAGGAAGGGGCCGTCCCCAAACTGTTCCCACAAAGTTGGGAGCATGAAATTGTCCAAAATGTCTTGGTATGCTGATGCCTTAAAGTGGTTTTAAATCCTAAAAAAAAAAAAAAAACAAGAGAAAAAACCCTGCAAGACAAAGGCATAGTGAGCTAGTATGCATAGCATAGCATACTAGCTCATTATGAATTACTTGCCTGAAATCGAAGCCCCCGCAGCGGTCCTCGTTCACCGCTCCGGCGGCCGACATCGCTCCCGGAGTCACTTCCGGGTATTGTGGGCTCCGGCGCTGTGGTTGGCCCAGAGCTGCGATGACGTCACTCCCGCGGCACCGGTTACGGCACAGGCTAAATGAAGCAACAGCACATACATGGCATCGCTTCAGTTTGCTTCAGTGGGCATGTGCCAATGACGTCGGCACATGCAAATACAGGGGATATCTCCTGAACCGTGCAGGTTTAGGAGATATCCGGGGATATCCGGGGTACCTACTGGTTCAAGGCCCCTTTCACACGAGTGCAACTTGTCCTGCGACTTGGGACTGCAAAGTCGCATGACGAGTCGTACCCCCCTCCCCCCCCGTGATTTCCAATAAGTACCGTTCATATCTGTGCGACTTCAAAGTAGTCCCTGCGTTACTTTGGTCTGATGCGACTTGAAGTCCATGGACCCCGAGATTACACAGGGCGTTGCTTCAAGCCGCGCCAAAGTCGCCACGGCTTTTATGGCTCCATTCGCACTTGTGTGACTCCAAAGCCATGCGATTCCCATCGCCACTTTGCTGCAGCTTGGGATGTCCTGCGACTTTGGTTGCGACTTTGGCTGTCGCATTGATAACATTCTGGGCTCTGTTTCCACTATGCTGCAGCTTGGGATGTCCTGCGACTTTGGTTGCTACTTTGGCTGTCGCATTGATAACATTTAGGCTTTGTTTCCACTATTGCAACCCTGAAGTCGCGCCATTTGTGTGACTCCCAAGCCATGCGATTCCCATCGCCACTTTGCTGCAGCTTTGGATGGCTTGCAACTTTGGTTGCGACTTTGGCTATCGCATTGATTGGGCTTTTTTGGCTGTCACATTTTGGGCTCTATTTCCACTATTGCAACCCCGAAGTCGCGCCCTTTAGATCTCGACTATGCGATTTTTGATGCGATGTCATGCGACCGACGCAAACCACGTGAGAACAAGTCGCACCGAAGCCGGAAAACAAAGTAGTGCAAAAACCTTTTTTTTTTTTTTTTTTTGGAGCCGTTACGACTTGAGTCGCACCAATTAGAACGGGGACCATTGAACTGCATGGGTTTTGACTCGTCATGCGACTTCACATGCGTCAAGTCGCGCAACAGCTCGCAGTAGTGGAAACAGAGAGCCTAAGATGGCGGCTTTTTTAGGAGCTTGCATTGCCGTCTGTAAGACATTTCGAGTCGCATGAAAGTCGCTTCAAAGCAGCGCGGGAGCCTTCTTTTTAAGGTCGCATAGGTTTCGAAAATTTTGAGATGCTGAAATACACGGGCTGCGACTCGCTGTGCCCATTAGCGCAGGACTTTTGCTTCGAGCATGTTTTAGGGGGCGGGGCTGTGACATCAAGAGAAAAAAAAACAAAAAACGATAGCGCGAGAAAATAAAGTCGCATTCTTCAGCAGCATGGAGGAGACCGAAGAAAGAAATGGCTGAACAAAGGGAGGTTTTACAGCCAAGCATCGATCTCTTTACCAACGTAAAAAAAAAAAAAAAGAGGGAGATTTTACAGTGGAGTTCCCCTTTAAGCCCCTCCCCCCGGGGCTGTTTATATTGGGGGTTGATGGGACGGGAGCGCAGGCTGTGCGGGTCGCAGCTGACATATGTGTTTGTATAAATATCCCGAGTGTAGGGAAGATGTTTGCAGGGACTTCCTGTGTGACCCGACCACAGCGCTCCGGATCCCAGGCTCCTGTGTGAGAGGTCTCACCCCGAGGATCCCACAGCCCCCATCCCCTCCCATCCCCCGTCACCATCATATTTGTGGGACGTCTCGTTGCCCCCCCCCATGGGGGAAATTAAAGTGCAAATTCCCGAAAGAAGCGATATATCCGAGCGATCGCTGTCCCGGGAACTCTGCTGCTGTGCTAAGAGTACAACTAAAGGAAAACAACTTCCAGATCCAGTTACTACTGTGGTATCATGTATGGTGGTGGGCGAGGGGGGGGGGCAACATGAGAATTGTTTGCAGAGGGTAAATTTGGGGAGGTGTGATGAGAGTGGTGATTTGTGCTGGGGGGGGGGGGGTATCGGTGAGGATTTGTGCTGGAAAAGGTAATATGGTGGGGGGGGGGGGGGGGGGGGGAATTTGTGCTACAATGGTAAAAAAAAAAAATGCTAGTCGGGATGATTGGGGGGTATTTGTGCTAGAAAGGGGGATTTGGAATGGGGGGGGGGGATTTGTGCTCAGAGGGGAAATTTGAGAGGTAGAGGATTTGTGCTCGGAGGGGGCGTTTTTTTCTAGGGGGAAGCATGGAGAGATTAGTGTTCAATTTTTGGGTTGGGGGGAGGATTTGTGCTAGAATGGGGGGGGGTTGGAGTTGGGGGAGGATTTGTGCTAGGACAGGGGATTTGGAGTTAGAGGGGATTTGTGCTACGAGGGGGGGGGGGGTTGGAGTTGGGGGGAGGATTTGTGCTAGGAGGGGGGGTTTGAAGTTGGGGGGGATTTGTGCTCAGAGGGGAAATATGAAGGGTGGAGGATTTGTGCTCGGCGGGGATTTTTTTTTTAGGGGGTGCATGCAGATTAGTGCTCAATTTTTTTGGGGGGGGGGGTAGGTTTGGAGTTGGTGGAGGATTTGTGCTCGGAGGGGGGATTTGGAATGGGGGGGGGATTTGTGCTCAGAGGGGAAATATGAAGGGTGGAGGATTTGTGCTGTGGGGAAAGTTTTTTTTAGGGGGGCATGCAAATTATTGCTCATTTTTTTTGGGGGGGGGTTGTGCTAGGAGGGGGGGGGGGTTTGGAGTTGGGGCGGGGGGGATTTGTGCTCAGAGGGGAAATTTGAGGCATGAAGGATCAGGAAAGAATTATTTCAAGTAAGAGACGCTGCAATCTCTGTATCAGGAAAGGATTATTTTCAGTAAGAGAAGCTGCAACCTCTGCATCGGGAAAGGATTCTTCTCAGTAAGTGAGGCTGCTACCACTGCATCAGGAAAGAATTCTTTACAGTAAGAGATTCTGCAATCTCTGCATCAGGAAGAGAATTTTTCAGTAATAGATGCTAAAATCTCGACATCAGGAAAGGATTCTTTGCAGTATAAGATGCTGAAACCTCTGCATAAGGAAAGGATTCTTTTAAGCAAGAGATACTGCAACCTTTGCATCAGGAAAGGATTCTTTTCAGTAAGAGATACTGCAACCTTTGCATCAGGAAAGGATTATTTTCAGTAAGAGATGCGGCAACCTTTGCATTGGGAAAGGATTCTTTACAGTAACAGCTGTGAAATAGTTTACCACAGGAGCCGGTTATGGACAACTTAGTAGAGCGAATCAGGCTGGGACATGTTTCTAAATGCAACAAATATAAATGGCTATATATGAGGCACATGGGTGAAGACATCTACTTAGGGATACGGGGAGCAAAACGAACATTGGAGCCAATCAGCAGGCAGCTGAGGTCCCCATGAAGCGCTCCATGTTCACGTGGGATTCCGTCTTTCCTGACGGGGTGTTTATACAAACGGAGGGCAGATTTATACAAACACTTTGGGAACCACATGGAAGCGTTTTGGTTGGGGGGGGGGGATGTCACATTACACTCTCCTGTCGGCTGTCAGTTTATCCACAAGACCAAAACATTTTCCTAACGGGTGGAAAGCCGTGACCAGCGTGGAGAGGAGACCCCCCGGGTGGGATGCAGTCGTGGATCAAGCGGGAGGTATTTGGGTTGCCGAGGATTCTGGGAGGTGACGGCTCTGGCCATCTTAGAGAATGGGTGACGTTGCTCTCCATTTGTTTTTTGTGGTCTTCTCCTTTTATGTAGATGTCTATGGAGAAGACGGCGGCCAGCTAGGACATTCTATTCCTTCTCTTCTGTTTACAGTCTCCGAGTCGCACCGCCGCCGCCGCCAGAGCCTCCGAACTCTTCACGGGTCATTTCCAGGGAAAGTTTAATTATAGAGCCACCTCTTTACAAGCGCTGCTTACCTGTATGATGTTCTCCTGCAGATCTTCTCCAAGATTTATGACTGCAGAGCCGTGATTCTCAACCAGGGTTCCTCCAGAGGTTGTAGGGGTTCCTTCAGCATTGGGCCATTTCTGCCTCTCAGATAAGTTCCCACTGACACCATTGATCTTTTTAGCTATCTGTAAGGAGGTAATTCTTCCCAATGACCACAAGTGTAAGGACCATTCTTCTCAATGACCACAAGTCTAAGGACCATTCTTCCCACTGACCACAAGTGTAAGGACCATTCTTCCCAATGACCACAAGTGTAAGGACCATTCTTCTCAATGACCACAAGTCTAAGGACCATTCTTCCCACTGACCACAAGTGTAAGGACCCTTCTTCCCAATGACCACAAGTGTAAGGACCATTCTTCCCAATGACCACAAGTGTAAGGACCATTCTTCCCAATGACCACAAGTGTAAGGACCATTCTTCCCAATGACCACAAGTGTAAGGACCATTCTTCCCAATGACCACAAGTGTAAGGACCGTTCTTCCCACTGACCACAAGTGTGAGGACCATTCTTCCCAATGACCACAAGTGTAAGGACCATTCTTCCCAATGACCACAAGTGTAAGGACCATTCTTCCCAATGACCACAAGTGTAAGGACCATTCTTCCCAATGACCACAAGTGTAAGGACCATTCTTCCCAATGACCACAAGTGTAAGGACCAATCTTCCCACCGACCATCACACTAATGTATCATGAGTTGTAGATTTCTAATTTTTAGCAGGGGGTTCCCCCAAGACCGGAGAACTATTTCAAGGGTTCCTCTGAGTTGAAAAGGTTGAGAAAGGCAGTTGTAGAGCTTCCAGCGTGCAATTATTATTGGTCCGGCTTCCTAAACTCTTCTTCCACATTTTGTTATGTTACGGCCTTATTCCAAAATGGATTAAATTCATTATTTAAGTCCAAAATTCTACAAACATCCCCCATAATGACAACGTGAAAGAAGTTTGTTTGAAATCCTTGAAAATTGATAAAACTTAAAAAAACAAGAACAATCCCATGTACGTAAGTATCACAGACTCCTCCCATGTACATAAGTATCACAGGCTCCTCCCATGTACGTATCACAGGCTCCTCCCATGTACATAAGTATCACAGGCTCCTCCCATGTACATAAGTATCACAGACTCCTCCCATGTACAGAAGTATCACAGACTCCTCCCGTGTACATAAGTATCACAGGCTCCTCCCATGTACATAAGTATCACAGGCTCCTCCCATGTACATAAGTATCACAGGCTCCTCCCATGTACATAAGTATCACAGGCTCCTCCCATGTACATAAGTATCACAGGCTCCTCCCATGTACAGAAGTATCACAGACTCCTCCCATGTACATAAGTATCACAGACTCCTCCCATGTACATAAGTATCACAGACTCCTCCCATGTACATAAGTATCACAGGCTCCTCCCATGTACATAAGTATCACAGGCTCCTCCCATGTACATAAGTATCACAGGCTCCTCCCATGTATATAAGTATCACAGGCTCCTCCCATGGGAGTCTGTGATACTTCTGTGCATGGGAGGAGCCTGCAATACTTATGTGCATGGGAGGAGCCTGTGATAATTATGTAGATGCGATTTTTTTCCTTTTTTATTTTTAATAAATTTGCAAAGATTTCAAACAAACTTCTCTCACGTTGTCATTATGGGATGTTTGTAGAATTTTGAGGAAAATAATGAATATAATACATGTTGGAATAAGGCTGTAACATAACAAAATGTGGAAAAAGTGAAGCGCTGTGAATACTTTCCGGATGCACTGTATATATATATAAATGAGAGGTTTATAGGTTCCCTATAGGGCTGTGGAGGGGCATTTGGGCAGTGAGTTGGCATTGTCAGTAGTAAACAGAAGTGGGATCTGCTGTCGGTGGGTGACAGCTGTAGGACCTGCTGACTGTCTCTCGCCGTGTGAAAGGAGTCATTGTTCTCGGGGTCCCTCCACTATCAGCTGAGAGTCATTTTCCCTTTAAACCAGCTGCTCCATGCAGCAAATGCTGAGGATAAAAATATAGGAGGTTCAGGTTTCCTTCCCGGCATCCCAAAACAACTTTCTAGGGTTTTTTTTTTTTTTCTGCTGACATTCTGAAAATGTGTCTGTCAATGTGATTGGCTGAGAGGGGAGAGATTTCTCTCCCGCTGGGAAGTAATAAAGGGAACTATGAACTATTTTCAATGAGCGCACATCTCAGATATACTGTAAAGTGCGAGTACACCCAACAATAAAATGTAAGACTGTATATTACAGATCACCGGTCCTTAGATGTGGCGGCTGCATTTGTTTTCTTGGTTTTCATTATCTTCACCTGGTGATCCTGCCAATAACACAATTCCTGTCCTATAGCATTACAAGGGCTGCATTGTACATTTTACACTTACATTCCCCATCAGGGTCCCCATCAGAGCCCTCCTTTACATCAGGGTCCCCATCAGAGCCCCCCTTACATCAGGGTCCCCATCAGAGCCCCCCTTACATCAGGGTCCCCATCAGAGCCCCCCTTACATCAGGGTCCCCATCAGAGCCCCCCTTACATCAGGGTCCCCATCAGAGCCCCCCTTACATCAGGGTCCCCATCAGAGCCCCCCTTACATCAGGGTCCCCATCAGAGCCCTCCTTACATCAGGGTCCCCATCAGAGCCCCCCTTACATCAGGGTCCCCATCAGAGCCCTCCTTACATCAGGGTCCCTATCAGAGCCCTCCTTACATCAGGGTCCCCATCAGAGCCCCCCTTACATCAGGGTCCCCATCAGAGCCCTCCTTACATCAGGGTCCCTATCAGAGCCCTCCTTACATCAGGGTCCCCATCAGAGCCCATCTTAAATAAGGTTCCCCATCAAAGCCCCCCCACACCAGGGTTCCCATCAGAGCCCCCCTTTACATTGTGGTCCCCATCAGAGCCCATCTTACATAAGGTTCCCCATCAGAGCCCCCCACATCAGGGTCCCCATCAGAGCCCCCCTTTATATTGTGGTCCCCATCAGAGCCCATCTTACATCAGGGTCCCCATCAGAGCCCCCCATACATCAGGGTCCCCATCAGAGCCCCCTTTACACTGTGGTCCCCATCAGAGCCCCTCTTACATAAGGTTCCCCATCAGAGCCCCCTACATCAGGGTTCTCATCAGAGCCCATCTTACATAAGGCTCCCCATCAGAGCCCCCCCCCACATCAGGGTCCTCATCAGAGCCCCCCTTTACATTGTGGTCCCCATCAGAGCCCATCTTACATAAGGTTCCCCATCAGAGCCCCCCCCCACAACAGTATCCCCATCAGAGCCCCCCTTTATATTGTGGTCCCCATCAGAGCCCATCTTACATCAGGGTCCCCATCAGAGCCCCCCATACATCAGGGTCCTCATCAGAGCCCCCCCTACATCAGGGTCCCCATCAGAGCCCCCTTTACACTGTGGTCCCCATCAGAGCCCCTCTTACATAAGGTTCCCCATCAGAGCCCCCCTACATCAGGGTTCTCATCAGAGCCCATCTTACATAAGGCTCCCCATCAGAGCCCCCCCCCCCCCCACATCAGGGTCCTCATCAGAGCCCCCCTTTACATTGTGGTCCCCATCAGAGCCCATCTTACATAAGGTTCCCCATCAGAGCCCCCCCCCACAACAGTATCCCCATCAGAGCCCCCCTTTATATTGTGGTCCCCATCAGAGCCCATCTTACATCAGGGTCCCCATCAGAGCCCCCCATACATCAGGGTCCTCATCAGAGCCCCCCCTACATCAGGGTCCCCATCAGAGCCCCCTTTACACTGTGGTCCCCATCAGAGCCCCTCTTACATAAGGTTCCCCATCAGAGCCCCCTACATCAGGGTTCTCATCAGAGCCCATCTTACATAAGGCTCCCCATCAGAGCCCCCCCCCCCCCACATCAGGGTCCTCATCAGAGCCCCCTTTACATTGTGGTCCCCATCAGAGCCCATCTTACATAAGGTTCCCCATCAGAGCCCCCCCCCCCCCACAACAGTATCCCCATCAGAGCCCCGCTACATCAGGGTCCCCATCAGAGCCCCCCTTTACATTGTGGTCCCCATCAGAGCCCATCTTACATAAGGTTCCCCATCAGAGCCCCCCCACATCAGGGTCCTCATCAGAGTCCCCCTACATCAGGGTCCCCATCAGAGTTCCCCTCTCCCACATCATGGTTCCCATCAGAGTCCCTTCCTTATATTAGGGTCTGCTTACATAAGGGTCTACATCAGAGCCCCCCTTATATTAGGCTCCCCATCAGAGTCCCTCCTTACATCGTGGTTCCCATCAGAGTCCCTTACTTACATTAGGGTCTGTTTACATAAGGGTCTTCATCAGAGCCCCCCCACATCAGAGTCCCCCCCCCCCCTTACATCAGTGTTCCCATCAGAGTCCCCTTCTTACATTAGGGTCCCCATCAGATCCCCCCCCCCACATCAGGATCCCCATTACAGCCTCCATAAGGGATCAGGGTCCGGGTCCGCATCAGAGTCTGCATTTACATCAAAGCCCCCTATCGGAGTCCCCCTTACATCAGAGTCCCCACCACAATCTGCCCCTACATCAAGCATCAAAAAGAAAAGTGAGCACTAATCTGCATGCTTACCCTCTAAGCATGAATTCCCTCTCCTCCCAATCAAATCTGCCCCCCCCATCC
>NW_027507789.1:220878476-220900976 GCF_037356315.1 Lithobates pipiens
AAATTAGAAATCTACAACTCATGATACATTAGTGTGATGGTCATTGGGAAGAATGGTCCTCACACTTGTGGTCAGTGGGAAGAATGGTCCTCACACTTGTGGTCATTGGAAGAATGGCCCTTACACTTGTGGTCATTGGGAAGAATGGTCCTTACACTTGTGGTCATTGGAAGAATGGTCCTTACACTTGTGGTCAGTGGGAAGAATGGTCCTTACACTTGTGGTCATTGGGATGAATGGTCCTTACACTTGTGGTCATTGGAAGAAAGGTCCTTACACTTGTGGTCATATGGAAGAATGGTCCTTACACTTGTGGTCATTGGGAAGAATGGTCCTTACACTTGTGGTGATTGGGAAGAATGGTCCTTACACTTGTGGTCAGTGGGAAGAATGGTCCTTACACTTGTGGTCATTGGGAAGAATGGTCCTTACACTTGTGGTCAGTGGGAAGAATGGTCCTTACACTTGTGGTCATTGGGATGAATGGTCCTTACACTTGTGGTCATTGGGAAGAATGGTCCTTACACTTGTGGTCATTGGGATGAATGGTCCTTACACTTGTGGTCATTGGGAAGAATGGTCCTTACACTTGTGGTCATTGGGAAGAATGGTCCTTACACTTGTGGTCAGTGGGAAGAATGGTCCTTACACTTGTGGTCATTGGGATGAATGGTCCTTACACTTGTGGTCATTGGGAAGAAAGGTCCTTACACTTGTGGTCATATGGAAGAATGGTCCTTACACTTGTGGTCATTGGGAAGAATGGTCCTTACACTTGTGGTCATTGGGATGAATGGTCCTTACACTTGTGGTCAGTGGGAAGAATGGTCCTCGCACTTGTGGTCAGTGGGAAGAATGGTCCTTACACTTGTGGTCATATGGAAGAATGGTCCTTACAATTGTGGTCATTGGGAAGAATGGTCCTCGCACTTGTGGTCATTGGGAAGAATGGTCCTTACACTTGTGGTCAGTGGGAAGAATGGTCCTTACACTTGTGGTCATATGGAAGAATGGTCCTTACAATTGTGGTCATTGGGAAGAATGGTCCTCGCACTTGTGGTCATTGGGAAGAATGGTCCTTACACTTGTGGTCAGTGGGAAGAATGGTCCTTACACTTGTGGTCATTGGGGAGAATGGTCCTTACACTTGTGGTCAGTGGAAAGAATGATCCTTACACTTGTGGTCATTGGGAAGAATGGTCCTTACACTTGTGGTCATTGGGAAGAATGGTCCTTACACTTGTGGTCATTGGGAAGAATGGTCCTTACACTTGTGGTCATTGGGAAGAATGACCTCCTTACAGATAGCTAAAAAGATCAATGGTGTCAGTGAGAACTTACCTGAGAGGCAGAAAGTGGCCAATGCTGAAGGAACCCTTCGCAAACCTCTGGAGGAACCTTAGGGCTCCACAGAACCCTGGTTGAGAATCACAGTTGGTCGGAGGTTCTACAGTTGTTTGTGACCACTGCATGGAGATCTTCCCCACCTTCGACATGCTGTTAGTTCTCCATTGTGAGCTGAACTTCCTGGGTCCTCTGGAGTGATTCTACAGGGACCATTGGTAGCTCCCCGGTGACTACCCCATAATAATTATACAGAGAATATAGAAGTATGGAGAGGAACCAGGAAGTTCCATCCACTGCTTGGGTAGAGGTTCTACCTTATTTTATGGAAGCTCGCTGTTAGATTTGATTATTTAGTAAAGCAACTGCTGGACTGACTTGTAAGAATGTTCTTAAATCTCTTGTTTCTTTTTTTTTTTTGCAGAGAGGTAAAACCCCATCACCGGTCAATGGGCGGTCCCCATTTCACTTATCTATGGAGCAAAGTCAACAAAAGCTAATTTACGACATCCCATCAAGTCCGGACACACCAGAAAGGAGCAAAGCCAAGACCTCCAAAGCCTCCAATGTAAGTTAAAGTGAACATTTCAATAACTTTAGAAGTCTGCATTCATTACTTCTCGATATGGTACAATATACGGCAACATAATATACATAAAAAAAAACAGTCTTTGAGCTCCAGTCACTTTGCTTAGACTGAGATGATTTTATTAGTCTGCTGACTGTTATACCCCGTACACACTATCGGACTTTCCGACAACAAAGCCGTGGATTTTTTTCTGAAGGTTGTTGGCTCAAACTTGTCTTGCATGCACACGGTCACACAAATGTTGGCCAACAATTATGAACGTAGTGACGTACTAGGCGTACGGCGAGCCGAGAAAAAAAAAGTTCTCTAGTCACGTGATATCTCCATTATGAACGCTAGTTTTACAAGACCGAGCGCTTCCGGCTCGTACTTGATTCCAAGCATGTGTGAACTTTTGTGCGATAAACTTGTGTACACACGATCAGAAAGTCCGACAACAAAGTTTTGTTAGCAAAAAAATTGAGAACCTGCTAAGCCAACATTTGTTGGTGGAAAGTCCGACAACAAATGTTCGATGGAGCATACGCACAGTTGGACTTTCAGCCAACAAGCTCACATCCAACATTTCCCGTCGGAAAGTCTGATTGTGTGTATGCGGCATAAGTCGTGCTAGATTTGGAGTGAGATTTGGTCACTGCTGTTCTCTTTGCTGGAGAGGAAGCTGTAGCTGAAAACCTGCATTGCAAGGATCTCCCTGCTGCTACTTATTAGTTCTGAAGATTTGTGCTTCCGCTAACTCTCCTGCTGCTTCTTGAATATTTCCTCACCAGTCATCAGGTCATCAGTTGTCAGGGAGGCAGCTCTGACATAGGGAAGCAAAGACTTGCCTCTACCAAGATGGCCATCTCAGCACAATGACACAATGACGCAGTAGAAGGCATGGTCAGTCAGTAATGCGGAGAAGGTTAGCTGTAAGGAGCCCACAGAAATTACGACTAGTCCCTTACCCCCAGCTTATGTTTTTTTGGTCAAAACTTCCATGGCTTATTCAAAATACCCACCTGCCATACTGGATCTCCTACAGAGACTTCAGATCATTCTACTTATATAGTTACATAGTTAGATAGTTAGTCTGGTTGCAAAAAGGCACAAGTCCATCTAGTTCAACCAACAAAAAATATGAATATACAATCCTATACTCACGGTTGATCCAAAGGAAGGCAAGAAAAAACTCCAGCAAAGCATGATCCAGTTTGCAACAGCAGGGGGAAAAAATTCCTTCCTGATCCCCCGAGAGGCAATCGGATATTCTCTGGATCAACTTTACCTATAAGCCTTACTATCCAGTTATATTATTCAGATTTAGGAAAGGATCCAGGCCTTTTTTTTTTAAAAGCAATCTACTGAGCTGGACGGAACCACCTCCCAAAAGGAGTCTATTCCACATTTTCACAGCTCTAAGCCCTTGTACACACGGTCGGAGATTCCGACAACCAAATCCGTCGGATTTTGTCTGACGGATTTTGTCCGAAACTGTTGCATACACACGGTCGGACAAAGTTGTCGGAAAATCCAATCGTTCAGAACGTGATGACGTTATTTCTTTACGACGGGACTACGTTCAGGCTAGTAGCCAATAGCTTTGATGTAGGAATTTGATCTGAGCATGCGTGGCACTTTGTCCGGTTGGAATTCTCTACACATGATCGGAGTATGTCCGATCGGAGCATTTTGTCGGAAAATATTTCCGGCAAGTTGGAAAATTTGATCTGACGGATATTCCGACGGAAACAGTCCGATGCAGACCACACACAGTCGGAATATCCGACAAAACGCTCCGATCGGACACATTCCGACAGAATCTCCGACCGTGTGTACAAGGGCTTACTGTGAAGAAGCCTTTCCATATTTGGAGATGATGAAATCTCTTTTCCTCCAGACATAAAGAGTGCTCAATTGTCCTCTGTGATGACCTTAAAGTGAATTACTCAAGTTCAAGTTCACTATATGGACCCCTTATGTATTTATACATGGTGATCATATCCCCCTTTATGTATTTGTACATGGTGATCATGTCCCCCCTTTATGTATTTATACCATGTGATCATAAACCCCTTTTGTATTTATCCATGGTGATCATATCCCCCCTTTATGTATTTATACATGGTGATCATGTCCCCCCTTTATGTATTTATACCATGTGATCATAACTCCCTTTTGTATTTATCCATGGTGATCATATTCCCCCTTTATGTATTTGTACATGGTGATTATATCCTCCCTTTATGTATTTATACATGGTGTTCATATCCCCCCTTTATGTATTTATACATGGTGTTCATATCCCCCCTTTATGTATTTATACATGGTGATCATATCCCCCCTTTATGTATTTATACATGGTGATCATATCCCCCCTTTATGTATTTATACCATGTGATCATAAACCCCTTTTGTATTTATCCATGGTGATCATATCCCCCCTTTATGTATTTATACATGGTGATCATGTCCCCCCTTTATGTTATTTATACCATGTGATCATAACTCCCTTTTGTATTTATCCATGGTGATCATATTCCCCCTTTATGTATTTATACATGGTGATTATATCCTCCCTTTATGTATTTATACATGGTGTTCATATCCCCCCTTTATGTATTTATACATGGTGTTCATATCCCCCCTTTATGTATTTATACATGGTGTTCATATCCCCCTCTATGTATTTATACACGGTGATCAGTTCCCTGATATCCTTTTTTGTGTAGTGATGCCCAAAACGGAACTGCATATTCCAGATGAGGTCCTACTAATGATTTGTACAGGGGGGGCAAAATGATCTCTCTCTCTCTCTGTAGTCCATATCTCCTATAATACAAGAAAGGACTTTGCTCGCTTTGGAAACCGCATCCTGGCATTGCATGCTATTATTAAACTTATGATCTACCTGAACACCCAGATCCTTCTCCACCACTGATTCCCCCAGTTGTACCCCCACCAGTATGTATGATGAATGCATATTCTTAGCCCCCCCCCCCCCCCCCCAAGTGCATAATTTTACATTTATCAACATTAAACCTCATTTGCCACTTAGGTGCCCAAATAAACAGTTGCGTTGAGGTCGGCTTATAAGTTGGAGACTTAATTCTGATATGTCCTTTATGAGAACCAATACGCCATCTCTTTGGTGGAACATAGAAAGTATTTAAAGCATATATTGACCAACTCATATTCCTTTCAGGTATACGATATTCCACCAACCGGAACGCTGGTTCAGAGAAACAGGAGTGCCACGCCACCTGTTGGTAGCCAGTTCAACACCCTACCAAACCCCCGCAAGTCTGACTGGATTTATGATATCCCTTTGTCTCCTGAGAGAAACATTTTATCACCCAACTGCCGAAAGATATCCATAGATCAAAATATGGTATACGATGTGCCACCAACTCGATACGGGCCGGTGCATTCCAAGAAAGAGAGCAGCTGCCCATCTAGTCAAATCTACGATATCCCACCCAGTAAGTCAACAGTGGCCAATCAATGTCTTTACGACGTTCCAGCTTCTCGCGATGTCTCCCCTTCGTATCAGAACGGAAGTTTACGAAAAGGCTCATCGAGTTTTGGTAAACCAAGGATGGAGACGATTGACTCCAAGGAAAATGTTTACGATATCCCAAGAGGGTCAACTGTTGGATCGCCACCAAAAATGGAAGTGGGCAGCTTGGTGTGCCATGATCGGATTTACGACGTCCCTCCACCGCTGCCAAAGGACAACAAACCATCTCTACACAAGCCTCAATACGACAGGTTATCCGTGTCGAGTTCAGAGAGTCGAACCAGCACTTTGTCTACTTCATCAAGCACTTCAAGTGAGTCTGTTACAATGTCCACCTCTGAAGACAGCTCAAGTGAATTGATTGTAGAGCCAGAAGTGGTCATCAAGAATTTAACCGAACTGCAAGAACGGGTGTCCAGTTCCATCGCAAGTCTAATGATCTTTGTGAGCAGCAAGTGGAGACTGCAGGATAATATGGAATCCAACCTCGAAGACATTCACAGGGCTGTTAATAGCATCATCTCTACTTTGGGGCAATTCATTGACTTTGCCCAGACCATCAAAGCCAATACGGCTCACTTAACAGACATTAACATCCAACTCAGGATCAACAACCAACTGCAAACCCTCTCAGACTCTTTCCAGACTCTTTCCAGGAATCAAGAGTGCATTAATCTTTGCAAATGGTCTTTACAAGCGCTGGTCTTCGACAAACCTCGCACCACACCCGATGACCTCGACCAGTTTGTCATGGTAGCCAGGACAATCCCAGAAGACATTAAGAGATTTGCGTCCATCATCATCGCAAACGGAAAGCTTTTATTCAAAAAGCAAGAAGACAAAAGGCCAAAAACGGCCAAGGAACACGCGGCGTCCCCGAAACCTCAGGTCCCGACACGACCAGACACGAAGGTCCTTCAGGAATTCTCTATAAACCGGACGGAGGAGAAAAGCAAAGACAAGAGGCACCCGCTGCAAAAACAGAAGTCTGTAGAAGACAGCGCATATGTCTACCTGCAGGTCAGTACTTTGTCCATTCTCAGAAGTCATTTGTTTTGGTTATTGAACATGTCCATCTGCAGGCAGTATAGTTGGCATAATTGACTAAAAAAATTAGCAATATGTTTTTTTTCTCCAGCTATCCAGCACCAATCTCAATAGACTAAACTCCAAGCTCACAGCATTTTTCTATTTTTTTTGTTTTTGATTGTTCAATTTGTGTCCGAGACTTTGTGTGAGACTTTGTGTGAGACTTTGTGTGAGACTTTGTGTGAGATTTTATGACCGTATTAGTTGCCACTCATTTGAGCAATACTCCAGGCAAACGAAAAACGTCTGGAGATCTCATAGGCAAACCTTATAGATTATTGCTTATTGCTTAAGCCAGTGGTCTCCAAACTACGGCCCTTTGCTTGCCCCTTTCCTGCCGCTGGCACGAAAGATGGGGCACTATTTCTCCCACTAATACCAATGATGGGGCACTATTTCTCCCACTAATACCAATGATGGGGCACTATTTCTCCCACTAATACCAATGATGGGGCACTATTCCTCCCACTATTACCAATGATGGGGCACTATTCCTCCCACTAACACCAATAATAGGGCACTATTCCTTCAACTGACACCAACAATGGGGCGCTATTCCTCCCACTGACACCAATGATGGGGCACTATTCCTCCCACTAATACCAATGATGGGGCACTATTCCTCCCACTAACACCAATGATGGGGCGCTATTCCTCCCACTGACACCAATGATGGGGCACTATTCCTCCCACTAATACCAATGATGGGGCACTATTCCTCCCACTATTACCAATGATGGGGCACTATTCCTCCCACTATTACCAATGATGGGGCACTATTCCTCCCACTATTACCAATGATGGGGCACTATTCCTCCCACTAATACCAATGATGGGGCACTATTCCTCCCACTATTACCAATGATGGGGCACTATTCCTCCCACTAATACCAATGATGGGGCACTATTTCTCCCACTATTACCAATGATGGGGCACTATTCCTCCCACTAACACCAATGATGGGGCACTATTCCTCCCACTAATACCAATGATTGGGCACTATTCCTCCCACTAATACCAATGATGGGGCACTATTCCTCCCACTATTACCAATGATGGGGCACTATTTCTCCCACTATTACCAATGATGGGGCACTATTCCTCCCACTAATACCAATGATTGGGCACTATTCCTCCCACTATTACCAATGATGGGGCATTATTCCTCCCACTAACACCAACAATAGGGCACTATTTCTTCAACTGACACCAACAATGGGGCGCTATTTCTCCCACTGACACCAATGATGGGGCACTATTCCTCCCACTAACACCAATGATGGGGCACTATTCCTCCCAATGACACCAACAATGAAACGCTATTCCTTCCACTGACACCAGTGATGAAGCCACTACTTCTCCCACTATTACCAATGATTGGGAACGATTCCTCCTCCACCTAACCACAGGGGTGCTATGTACCTTTTTAACCCCCACTGACCACCAAGCCTGGGGCCTTATCTACTCCCACTGTCTTGCCCGCCTAAAGTCTAAAGGAAAGTAAACTGGCCCTTTGTTTAGAAAGTCTGGAGACCCTTGGCTTAAACAATGCTATGTTAAGAGTACCATGGGAGACCTGAAACCTGGAGCAATCTTATCCAAATTCTGGCACTTTATGCAGAAGTCAAGAGCTTTCTTACATCCCTACAGACTTGTGGTACCACTGGTCATAAGGGAGTTGTGAAAGGTGGGGAAATTGGGGTATGTGGGGGGGGGGGGGGGATTGGGGTATGTGGGGGGGGGAGGTGCCTGCCTTACAAGGTGGCCAGAAGGACACCCTTGCAGTCATGCTACTGGCTTTGCCAAGTGGTGTTGGACCTTGAACTATGCCGGGACCATCAGATAGGTGGACAGTTAGCCACAGCTCATGGAACTCGAATATGTTCTCTAGACACTAAAGGCTTCCTAAGGACCAAGAGAGGTCCAATATGGACCATTCAAAGGTCACTTATAATCACATCCCGGTGCGCTACGCCGATGCTGCCCTCTTGAGATTTAGAAATCTTGAAGACATACATACAAGAAAAACGGGGGGGGGGGGGCGCAAAGACCTAGTGTATTACCCGATACAACTTTATTGAAAAATAAATAAATAATGAGCGTGTACTCACAAGAGCCATAGGCTAATAAAGCATTATAGACCAGACCCAAGTGGCAGGCTGACTATAATAAGATGAAATATCAGCACAATCCTGGTGTCACCAAGACTCGCCACCTAACGCGTGTCGTCCCTGGCCATCCTGGCACTTGGGTCTGGTCTATAATGCTTTACCCTATGGCTCTTGTGAGTATGCCCTCATTATTTTATTTTTTCCAATAAAGTTGTACCTGGTAATGCTCTACTTGCCTTTTCTTTTTTGTACGGAGCCCCTGGCCACCCCTGGAGGAACCCTAGGGCAGTGTTTCTCAACTCCAGTCCTCAAGGCACCCCAACACAGGTCATGTTTTCAGGCTTTCCATTATTTTGCACAGGTGATTTGATCAGTTTCCTTACCTTAGTAATTACCGCAGCCGTTTCACCTGATGGAAATCCTGAAAAACGTGACCTGTTGGGGACGCCGTTGAGGACTGGGAGTTGAGGAACACAGCCCTAGGGGTCCCACGGAACCCTGAAAGAGAATGGCTGGCATATATGAAAGCTTTTTTTTTTTTCAGCCGATAACAAATATATGTTTGTGTCTGTCCACTCCTGAGATTTACTCAGCCTTCCAGACAACAAAGCCAGGTCGGTGACCAGACTTTTCTCTACTATAGTTAAAGCAATGCAGCTCGGTAACCTCAACATCCCTACCCTGCTGTTGGACAGTGGAATAGCATGAGACAGTTTCCTTAGTTCAGGGTAATAAAATGTAGTACATTGTAATTTGATTGCCATCTAAGTTTCATAGTTAGTAAGGTTGAATAAAGACACCAGTCCATCCAGTTGAACCTGAGTGAGTGTCTACAATTGTCCCCATCCCTGTACATCGCACACTCACATCGGTCCCTACCCTCAAGGAGCCCACAATCCAAGGTCTCCATTCATATACTAGGGTCATTTTTTGGACAGAGGCCAGTTAACCTACCTGCATGTCTTTGGATTGTGGGAGGAAACCGGAGTACCCGGAGGAAACCCACACAGGCACAGGGAGAACATGCAAACTCCAGGCAGGTAGAGTCATGGTTGGGATTTGAACCAGCGACCCTTTTTACTGCTAGGCGAGAGTGCCAACCACTACTCCGATGTGCCCCCCAACAAACCATCTGCCCATGTCCACAATATATTGACTAACTAGGTTTCTGCCCGGTATACAGGGACATGGGCAAACACTGATAGACATCTGTAGCCTTTGTGTCACCACCAGTGCTAAGTGGACAAATCAGACGTCTTTCTTCTGCTTGATTCTCATATCACTGGAAATTAAGGATCAATATTCCAATCTATTTTTTATTTATTTTTTCCTTAGAAAAAAGAAGATTTTGAAAAGATGCAGCAATTGTCACCAATGCAGCAACTGGAACGTAAAACCAGCCCTGAAGAGAAGGTAATTGTCACATTCAGCCAATCACTGACAATTATGTTTTCTACAAAAGACTGAATAATAAATACACACTATATTGCCAAAAGTATTGGGACACCTGCCTTTTACACGCACATGAAATGTAATGGTATCCCAGTCTTAGTCCGGAGGGTTCAGTATTGAGTTGGCTCCGCCCCTTTGCAGCTATAACAGCTTCACCTCTTCTGGGAAGGCCGTCCACAAGGTTTAGGAGGGTGTCTATGGGGAAGGTTTGACCATTCTTCCAGAAGAGCATTTGTGAGGTCAGGAACTGATGTTGGATGAGAAGCCCTGTGGTGTTCTATCGGGTTGAGGTGAGGACTCTGTGGACTCTGATGTTGGACACAGGCCTGGCTCGCAGTCCCTGCGTTGGTTCATCCCAAAGGTGTTCTATCTGGTTGAGGTCAGGACTCTGTGCAGGTCAATCAAGTTCCTCCACCCCAAACTCGCTCATCCGTGTCTTTATGGACCTTGCTTTGTGCACTGGTGGGCAGTCATGTTGGAACAGGAAGGGACCGTCCCCAAACTGTTCCCACAAAGTTGGGAGCATGAAATTGTCCAAAATGTCTTGGTATGCTGATGCCTTAAGAGTTCCCTTCACTGGAACTAAAGAGCCAAGCCCAACCCCTGAAAAATGACCCCCCCACACCATAATCCCCCCTCCACCAAATGATTTGGACCAGTGCACAAAGCAAGGTCCATAAAGACGTGGATGAGCCATATTTATGGGGGGGGGGCAAACAAACCTGCCCCCCTCACTCTCACTACTGCGACCGACACCGCCAGTCCCCCTCCCCCACCGCCGTGGCAGAAGGACGGGAAGGCAGCGATCAGTGGCATTACCTTAGGCTGCTTCTTGCTCCAGCTTGTCGTGGGAAGTGCCGGGCCGTT
This sequence comes from Lithobates pipiens, assembly GCF_037356315.1. Lineage (NCBI taxonomy): Eukaryota > Metazoa > Chordata > Amphibia > Anura > Ranidae > Lithobates > Lithobates pipiens. Next base: position 220,889,429 of record NW_027507789.1, read on the forward strand.
ACTTCTCCATCAAACAAACATGAAATGGGTCCTGAGACCCAATTGGCTGCCCAATCAGTTCTCAGGACCCGCTTCCTGATTGGCCAGGAGGAGAAGCAGAAGACATTAGGGAATATTCATTTGCCATTGTCACACAACTCGATGGGCTCAGGACGCAGTGCTCTGCACCCCAAGCCCACCCTTTTTTTTAAACGAATTAGAGCCTCAGTGTCTAATCACGTGCTTAAAAAAAACAACAAAAAAATTGAAATCCATGCGTCTGGCGCCCTGCCTGTAGATTAGGTTCCGGGCGCGTGGATTAGGGGTGGCGGGGATGGCCGCCACTGGTCCTGACCTCAACCCAATAGAACACCTTTGGGGTGAATTAGAGCGGAGACTACGAGCCAGGCCTTCTTGTCCAACATCAGTGCCTGACCTCCCAAATGCACTTCTGGAAGAATGGTCAAACATTCCTATAGACACCCTCCTAAACCTTGTGGACGGCCTTCCCAGAAGAGTTGAAGCTGTTATAGCTGCAAAGGGCGGAGCCAACTCAACATTGAACCCTACGGACTAAGACTGGGGATGCCATTAAAGTTGTGTGTGTAAAGGCAGGCGTCCCAAAACTTTTGGTAATATAGTGTATATCTAATATGTATGTGTGTACCGGTTGGAGCGATGTAGGAACAGATTAAAAAAAAACAACAACAGTGCCCCCTAGTGGAGCAGAGCTGTAAGAGAAATTTTTAGCAACAATTTGATGTTTATTTTTTGTTTGTTTTTTCCCTTTTAGCGTAAAGGATGGTTAAAGCCGGATTCTCGGATATTCACAAATGAAGACCCCGTGGGGAAAAGCATTACGTGTTTATTAAAAGTAGGTGTGCTTTATGTCAATCGGTGCTTGTCAACTTATGAGGTCTGTGGGGTCTCAGCGGTGGCTCGTGACATCATGAGCCACCGCTCATGACATCACCAAGAGTAGTCATCCTTTAGAGTAGTCATACTTAAGGAGATGTTTGGAGACTGCAGAAATGCTATAGGTGTGGTTGGAGACTGGGGAAATGCTATAGGTGTGGTTGGAGACTGGGGAAATGCTATAGGTGCGGTTGGAGACTGGGGAAATGCTATAGGTGCGGTTGGAGACTGGGGAAATGCTATAGGTGCGGTTGGAGACTGGGGAAATGCTATAGGTGCGGTTGGAGACTGGGGAAATGCTATAGGTGTGGATAGAGACTGGGGAAATGCTATAGGTGTGGTTGGAGACTGGGGATATGCTATAGGTGCGGTTGGAGACTGGGGAAATGCTATAGGTGCGGTTGGAGACTGGGGAAATGCTATAGGTGTGGATAGAGACTGGGGAAATGCTATAGGTGTGGTTGGAGACTGGGGAAATGCTATAGGTGCGGTTGGAGACTGGGGAAATGCTATAGGTGCGGTTGGAGACTGGGGAAATGCTATAGGTGTGGTTGGAGACTGGTGAAATGCTATAGGTGCGGTTGGAGACTGGGGAAATGCTATAGGTGCGGTTGGAGACTGGGGAAATGCTATAGGTGTGGATAGAGACTGGGGAAATGCTATAGGTGTGGTTGGAGACTGGGGAAATGCTATAGGTGCGGTTGGAGACTGGGGAAATGCTATAGGTGTGGTTGGAGACTGGGGAAATGCTATAGGTGCGGTTGGAGACTGGGGAAATGCTAGAGGTGCGGTTGGAGACTGGGGAAATGCTAGAGGTGCGGTTGGAGACTGGGGAAATGCTGCAGGACTCATGTTAACAAGAGAAATGCTCAAGATCACCGTCATTGCAACCATTTACAAATCAGTGCTTCTACTATTAACTGCTGGGGGGTGGGGTCTAAAACAAAATAATAGAATAGTTTTACCTTTTTGATATACTTTAGGGTCAGTGACATCATTTTTTTTCATACCCCCCCAAAAAAAAAAAACAGACAACTAATTTATTTTTCTTCTGCAGGATCCACCGGTTCCTCCAAGTAAACCGGACATCATCCGAAAACCAGATTCAATCAAGAAGCTGGCCCTCTCCGATCAGTGTTACCTTTACTTTGGCGCCCTCCAGAAGGCCATCCGAGTTTTCGGCGACAGCCTGAGCAAACACGAAACCCCCGAGGTCTTCATAACTCACGGCAAGCTCATCATCATGGTCGGCCAGAAGCTGGTGGACCTGCTGTGCCAGGACGTGAAAGTCGGCGATGCTCGCAACGACGTTCTCTACAGGAGCAGCGAACTGTGCAGCCTGCTTAAAAACTTGGCCATGGCAACTAAGACGGCCGCCATTCAGTACCCCAACGCGGCCGCCATGCTGGATCTGCAGCACAGGACGACCGAGCTGTCCAATCAAACGCAGCTTTTCAGGTCAATGCTGGAATGACGGAGACCCGTCACTTGACTTTTTTAATTTATTGACTTCTTGAGTTGGCCCGGAAACGGAACCATCAATGGATTTGGAAATAATGACCACGGTCATAATTTAGCTGAGGTCCAAGCCACCCATGGTGCCGCAATGTGGATCTCTTTGCCGAAAAGAGTGGCCAAAGCCTAAAGACCCCAAGAACCTTACTAAGCTACCCCTAAATTCCAGCTACCGATTGGATAACTACCAACAATTTATTGACTTCTTGCGTTGGCCGGAAATTGAACCATCAATGGATTTGGAAATAACGACCGCGGTCATAATTTAGCTGAGGTCCTAGCCACCCATGGTGCCACAATATGGATTTCTTTGCCGAAAAGAGTGGCCAAAGTCTAAAGACCCCAAGAACCTTACTAAGCTAAAGTACCACCCACTGATTGGATAACTACCAACGATTTATTGACTTCTTGCGTTGGCCGGAAACGGAACCATGAATGGATTTGGAAATAACGACCGGGGTCATAATTTAACTGAGGTCCTAGCCACCCATGGTGCAACAATATGGATTTATTTGCCAAAAAGAGTGGCCAAAGTCTAAAGACCCCAAGAACTTTACTAAGCTAAAGTACCACCCACCGATTGGATAACTACCAACAATTTATTGACTTCTTGAGTTGGCCGGAAACTGAACCATCACTGGATTTGGAAATAATGACCGCGGTCATAATTTAGCTGAGGTCCTAGCCACCCATGGTGCCCCAATATGGATTTCTTTGCCGAAAAGAGTGGCCAAAGTCTAAAGACCCCAAGAACCTTACTAAGCTAAAGTACCACCCACCGATTGGATAACTACCAACAACAAGGGCAAACGAGCAAAGAACAATCCATAATCACTTATGAACAAACATAAATGTAACATAAATTACTGGACTGATCGACAATCTTCACTAGAACAAGTACTGGTCAATGTTCAAAGAACAAAGTTAAAAATTAAAGAGAATGCCCCTCCAAAATGTATTTTGTAAGGTTTTGGATGGCGTGGGGAAGGATTAGAACCCATAGTGGGTTTTTATTGCTATCCAGGGCTCCATTAGGGAGATTTTCCTTCATTCCTGATCCTTTAACAAGGGTTTCAGACAGAAGATGAGGGTAAATCTCCAAAACAGACAGAAAAATAAATCTCTCTTACAGTGTATGTAAACCCCAACATTAAACTTATTTTCTCCCTTTTTGGCTGTTTAATATACCATTCAAAGTGTTTTGTTATATCTGCTTCATAAAAGAAAAAAAAAATACCTGTTGATCCTGCCAGAAATTCAGAGCTGTCCCACGTCCTCTGCACACTTCCTGTGTTATCTCAGTTCTTATCTTGGCCTGCAGAGAAATTACTCTTAAATATGTGGAGATGAGGAGAGGGGGAGGGATTATGTAGTTTGACAAAAGGCAACTTAGCAGTGGGCTGACACCGTATTACACTCACCTCCCCACCAATCCTGCGGCGGGTATTTTCTTTGGCCCAAAGGCTGCCGGCATTCCCAGGTCTCATTTGCTGCACCAGCGCTGCAGCTGGTCAGGAGACAGTCCTACTGGCTGGTGCTCATCTAAAGGATTGGGTGACCCATTGCTCTATGTTCAAGAAAAGCTTCACTACACCTAAGTCCTCTTGCTGCAGTCCTCCATGCTTGCCCCCAGTCTTTAATGAATACACTCGTGTGTCACCACCGACTCCTGTGCACTCCTGAGCCTCCAGTAACTCCTGTGTCACAAGTGACCCTGGCGTGCTTCTGTGTCTCCAGTGATCCAGGTGTGCGCCTACATCTCAAGTGACCCCTGTACACTCCTGTGTGACCCTTATGCACTCCTGTACCTCAAGGGCACCCCTGAGTGTCCCCATGTTTTCCCCCATGCGCTCCTGTGTCTCTAGTGACCTAGGTGCACTCCTACATCTCCAGTGACTCCTGCGTCTCTGGTAAGATCCTATCTCCACCAACACAGGTGACCTCTCCACACTTCTGTGTCTCCGGTGACCCCTTTACACTCCTGTGTGTCCCCCCCATGCACTCCTGTATCTCAAGTGTACCTCTGAGTACCCCCATGTTTTTCCCTATGCATTCCTGTGTCACCAGTGACCTTGGTGTGCTACTGTGTCTCCAGTGACACCTGTGCACTACTAAGTCTCCAGTAACTCCTGTGTCTCCAGTGACCAAGGTGTGCTCCTGTGTCTACCAGTGACCAAGGTGTGTTCTTGGGTCTCTAGCGACTCCTGCGTTTCCAGTGACCCATGTGCGCTCCTACAGTATGTCTCCAGTGACTCCTGTGCCCCCGGTATGCTCCTGTCCCCAGTGACCCCTGTACACTCCTGTGTCTCCAGTGACCTCTGCATGCTCCTGTGTGACCTCTATACATTACTGTATCTCAAGGGTACCCCTGAGTGCCCCCATGTTTACCCCATGTGCTCCTGTGTCACCAGTGAGCTTGGTGTGCTCCTGTGTCTCCAGTGACACCTTTGCACTCCTGAGCCTCCAGTAACTCCTGTGTCTTCAGTGACCAAGGTGTGCTCCTGTGACACCTATGCACTACTGAGTCTCCAGTAACTCCTGTGTCTCCACAACCAAGGTGTGCTCCTGTGTTTCTAGCGCCACACCTGCATTTCCAGTGACCCTGGTGACCCGTGTACACTCCTGTGTCTGCAGTGACCCACGTAACACTTCTGTGTGACCCCTATTCACTCTATTCACTCCTGTATCTTAAGTGCACACCTGAGTGCCCCCACAGGTGTGCTCCTGTGTCTCCAGTGACCCTGGTGTGCTCCTGTGTCTCCAGTGACCCTGGTGTGCTCCTGTGTCTCCAGTGACCCTGGTGTGCTCCTGTGTCTCCAGTGACCCTGGTGTGCTCCTGTGTCTCTAATGACCCTGGTGTGCTCCTGTGTCTCCAGTGACCCTAGTTTGCTCCTGTGTCTCCAGTGACCCCCATGCACCCCTGAGCACCCCATGTTTCCAAGTATGCCTATGTGTGTTTTGTGACTCCAGTGTACCCCTGTGAACCCCTGTGTGCCCCTGTGACTCAAAGCACAACCTTGTATTCTCCATAACTCAAAGCGTACACCTTTGTTTCCACCCGGTCTCCAGTACCTACCACAACTATCTAGCCTGCTAAGCTCCATTTTCAGAACCCTCTGTACCTTCAGGCATGCTCCTGTAACATCGTCCCTTGCAATTTCAGTCCAGAAAGAGCAGTGTGGTGTCAGTCATCAACAGGAAATGAGTAGCTTCTGACCAGGGGCGGACTGACAACTCATGGAGGCCCCCGGGCAAAAAAAGATTATGGGGCCCCAGGCAATCAGAGATTATGGGGCCACACAGTATACACACACACACAGTATACAATCACGCAGTATACACATACATGTACACACAGTATACACACACACACACACACACAATATACAATCACACAGTATACACATAGATGTACACACAGTATACACAGACATGTTTCTATTGACTGAGAAGGTACCGGAGAGGTGGGGCAGCTTTGATCTCAGGATTTTTAGACCAAAAGGATGTTGGTAAGGGATATTTCAGAGACAGATGTAAAAAAAAAAACACAGATTTTTACATACTGTCTCTGGTTTTACTGAGGCAGGCAACCCTGATGGGGCCCCCTAGTGGCCCGGGGCCCTCGGGCAGTGCCCGAGAGGCCGAATGGTCAGTCCGCCCCTGCTTCTGACAGATCATTTCCTGCATTTGAAGGGTCTTTAAAGGGATAAATCATGGGTAATGGGGAGTCCCTGTACTGTGGACCACGGGGATTCTAACCCCTTTCCACTTTATCCACAACTAAAAACGTTTAGGCTGTGACTGAACCCCCCCCGGCATCCGCTCACAACTGGAATATCAGTTTGGTTAAACAGCCAGATTGGGGTACGAAAAAAACAAAACAGTTTCCGTCCCTTCTGATGATATCTAGTCCTGCCATAGCAGACACTTGGTGCTTTCTTTAATGAACAGTCTGTGAAGATCCGCTGTGAGACCAGCCTCTGGCTTGCTCTTGTTATAAGTCGGAGACAAAATGGCGGCACAGTGGTTCACCCGTGTGCTGTAAAGGTTTATGTTAAAATGAAATCTGTACAGAATGTCTATTCTCTTTGTATGTGTATGTTGAAAGAAATGTGTATTTAATATAAACTGGTACGATAAAAACTGTTGTTTTTTTTTTCCAGAATGTTTTATTTCCTGATAAGAAAATTGCATAACACCAGGGGCGTACCTACAGGGGTCGCAGAGGTAGCAATTGCGACCCGGCCCCATGCTCCAGGGTGCCCTTGCAGCCCCCTGTACCCCTGGATCAGAGGAGGATCGGAGAGGCTGCATACATTAGAACCAATGCCTCCAATTTCCTCCTGCAGCGGCATTCAGCGGCCGCAGGAGGGAAATGGAGAGATTGGTTCCTCTGTATGCAGTCGTCCCCATCGCTCCTCCTATCCAGCTTCTTTCTGCTGCTCCCCCCCCCCCCCGTGTGCTCTTTCACTGCTCCCCTCTCCAGCCGGTCGCTAAGGGGATGCGTCAGGATGGAGATCGGGGAAGGGGCCAATAAATGTGTCATTTACCGGCCCCTTCTTAGTCTGAATGGGTACAGATCACTGACTGTTCATTTACATAGTAGGTGAGGTTGAAAAAAAGACACAAGTCTATCAAGTCCAACCTAAAACCCAACTGCGTTTACTATGCTTCAGTTTGTGAATGAACAGGAAGCTCTGTAAGGGGGTAATTTTTGTCAATTCATTTCTCAATTCATTCAGTGCTGCCGAGGCTGCAGAGAAGGAGATGGAGGGCTGTGTCCTCCGTCTCCTTTCTCTGTCGCAAAGGTGGAAGATCGGCGGTCTGTTTAGACCACTGAGGTCTCACCAAAGTCCCCCCAACGTGGCTCCTATTTTTTTTATAACTGCTTGCCGACCAGCCGCCATCACTCGCACGATCGTGAGCACGAGAGGCAGGACAGGGACGTGAGTGTGTAAACACACAAATCCCTGTTCTGTGAGGAGTGACAGATCGTATGTTCCTATTAGCTAGGAACCACGATCCGTCATTTCCTCTAGTCAGTCCCCTCCCCCTACAGTTAGAACACACACAGGGAACACAGTTAACCCCTTGATCGCCCCCCCCCCCCGGTGTTAACCCCTTCACTGCCAGTGACATTTACACAGTAATCAGTGCATTTCAATAGCACTGATCGCTGTATAAATGACAGTGGTCCCAAAAATGTGTCAAAAGTGTATGACGTGTCCCCCATAATGTCGCAGTCCCGATAAAAATCGCAGATCACCGCCATTACTAGTAAAAAAAATATATAATAATAATAAAAATGCTATAAATCTATCCCCTATATTTTAGACGCTATAACTTTTACGCAAACCAATCAATATACGCTTATTGCATTTTTTTTTTTTTTACCGAAAATATGTAGAAGAATACGTATCGGCCCAAATTGAGGGAAAACAAATTGTTTTTTTTTTTTAAATGGGGATATTTATTATAGAAAAAATTAAAAATATTGTTGTTTTTTTTTTTTTCAAAATTGTCTCTCTTTTTTTGTTTATAACGCAAAAAATAAAAACCGCAGAGGTGATCAAATACCACCCAAAAGAAAGCTCTATTTGTGGGGGGGGGGGGGGGGGGAAAGGACATTGATTTTGTTTGGATACAGCGTCGCTGTAAAGTCAGTTAAAGCGATGCAGTGCCGTATCGCAAAAAATGGCCAGAAGCCAAATCTTCCGGGGCTGAAGTGGTTAAAAAAAAATAATAATAATTAAAAAAAATTGTAAAAACAAAAAATAGTAAAAAAAAAAAATCTAATGAAAAACTACTGACACTTGTGGTGACTGGGCTCTGCTGTTCCACCCCTGGGCCCTGCTGTTCCACCCCTGGGCCCTGCTGTTCCACCGCTGGGCCCTGCTGTTCCACCCCCGGGCCCTGCTGTTCCACCGCTGGGCCCTGCTGTTCCACCCCCGGGCCCTGCTGTTCCACCCCCGGGCCCTGCTGTTCCACCCCCGGGCCCTGCTGTTCCACCCCCGGGCCCTGCTGTTCCACCCCTGGGCCCTGCTGTTCCCCCCCTGGGCCCTGCTGTTCCACCGCTGGGCCCTGCTGTTCCACCGCTGGGCCCTGCTGTTCCACCCCTGGGCCCTGCTGTTCCACCCCTGGGCCCTGCTGTTCCACCCCTGGGCCCTGCTGTTCCACCCCTGGGCCCTGCTGTTCCACCACTGGGCTCAAAGGGAAGTGTCCCTTCATGGTTTCTTGTACCGGGGGGGCCCGAAGGTTCTAGTTACCCCGCTGCATAACACCCAAACTGACATAAACAGCCGCCAAAGCTGAATAATAATCAGAGCTAAGCGCCTCCGCTCCGGACAACAAAAAGGATGTGGCTGGAGAAGCTTGTATGAGCCAGTATAGCTTAGCTGCCATGATGGCGGGTGCAGTGCTATACAGGTCAGAGGAAGTGGTCTGGTCAATGGTGTCTTTAGTTCTAAGCCATTTCATCAGTCAGGAAAATGTATCATTATAACATTTAAGACCCCTTTCACACTGGGGGCGTTTTTCAGGCGCTTTAGTGTTAAAAAAAAAGCGCCTGTAAAGCGCTTGAAAGAAGCCTCATCTGCAATCCCAATGTGAAAACCCGAGTACTTTAAAAGCCCTTTCACAATGTCAGCGCCCGAAAAACGCTCGTAAAGCGCCGCTTAAACTAGCAGCGCTTTACCAGCGTTTTTCAAGCGTTATTGGGGCGTTTTTAACCCCTGCTAGTGGCCAAATAAAGGGTTAAAAGCGCCCACAAAATGCTGCTGCCAATAGCGTTTTTCAGGCGCTTTTCAGGCGTTTTACAGGCGCTTCCCATTGATTTCAATGGGAGGGGGCGCTTTTGGAGCGTTTTATTCACCGCTCCAAAAGCGCTGCAAAGAAGCTGTTTGTAGGACTTTTTTTGACGTCCTGCCAGCGCAGCGCCTCGGTCTGAAAGCACTCGGGGCTTTTACATTGGGATTGCAGTTGCGGCTTCTTTCAGTCGCGTTTTTTAACGCTAAAGTGCCTGAAAAACGCCCCAGTGTGAAAGGGGACTAAGCCCTTGTACACACGGTCGGAGATTCCGACAACCAAATCCGTCGGATTTTGTCCAAAACTGTTGCATACACACGGCCGGACGAAGTTGTCGGAAAATCCGATCGTTCAGAACGTGATGACGTTATTTTGTTACGACGGGACTACGTTCAGGCTAGTAGCCAATAGCTTTGGTGTAGAAATTTGATCTGAGCATGCGTGGCACTTTGTCCGATCACAATTCTCTACACATGATCGGAGAAGGTCCGATCGGATCATGTTGTCGGAAAATTTTACCGACAAGTTGGAAAACTTGGTCCGTCGGATATTCCGACGGAAACAGTCCGATGGAGACCACACACAGTCGGAATATCCGACAAAACGGTCCGATCGGACACATTCCGTCGGAATCTCCGACCGTGTGTACAAGGGCTAAGAGGAACTGCGGTCTGCTCACATTACTCGCCAAATATGCTGCAGAAATCTCCCTCCACTGAGTCTGGCTGCGGCCATTTTAACTGTGGGCAGCTGAAGCTGCTGCCTGTTCACTTCCTGGATTTACACACACACACACACACACACCTCCAGCTCTCATTGGCTCTCTTATAACTCACACCCCCCTCCCCTCCCTTCCTTGCAAACTTTCACCAGAGTGAGAGAGCGGTGTATGATGTCATAAGCCTAGGCCAATGGCCAGACAAGAAACAGGAAGTGGGCTGCATAGGGGATTTACTGGCAGGAAAAAAAAAGTTTTACTATCCAAAGTTAAAACAACAACAAGGGCAGAAGATTTAAAGAGGAAGTAAACCCCCATCTAATTAAAAAAAAAACAACAACCCTGAGATCAAAGCCCCCCCCCCCCCCCCGAAGGGACCCTCGTTGCCCGTCGCCGCCCATATCTCCCAGAGTGACTTGCCGGGGCACCGATGACATCACCCCCGTGCATGCCGTCGGTGATGGCATGATCGCCTTCACTAATGGCACGCGCAGTGCGCATGCGCCGTAGACATAGGTGTCCGTTTTTAGGGAAATATCTCCTTAACCGTGTAGGTTTAGGAGATATTTCTTGCACCTACAGGTAAGCCTTAATATAGGCTTATCCAGGGGCGAACTGACCATTCGCCCACTGGGGCACTGCCCGAGGGCCCCGGGCCCCATCAGGGTTGCCAACCTCAGTAAAACCAGAGGCAGTATGTAAAAATACGTGTTTTTTTTTAACATCTGTCTCTGAAATGCCCCTTACCGACATCCTTTTAGTCTAAAAATCCTGAGATTATAACTGCCCCACCTCTCCGGTACCTTCTCAGCCAATAGAAACATGTCTGTGTATACTGTGTGTACATGTATGTGTATACTCTGTGATTGTATACTGTGTGTGTATATACTGTGTGATTGTATACTGTGTGTGTATACTGTGTGTACATGTATGTGTATACTCTGTGATTGTATACTGTGTGATTGTATAATGTGTGTGTATATACTGTGTGATTGTATACTGTGTGTTTGTATACTGTGTGATTGTATAATGTGTGTGTACATGTATGTGTATACTCTGTGATTGTATACTGTGTGTGTGTATATACTGTGTGATTGTATACTGTGTGTGTATATACTGTGTGTTTGTATACTGTGTGATTGTATAATGTGTGTGTACATGTATGTGTATACTCTGTGATTGTATACTGTGTGTGTGTATATACTGTGTGATTGTATACTGTGTGTGTATACTGTGTGATTGTATACTGTGTGTGTATACTGTGTGATTGTATACTGTGTGTGTGTATATACTGTGTGATTGTATACTGTGTGTGTATACTGTGTGATTGTATACTGTGTGTGTATACTGTGTGATTGTATACTGTGTGATTGTATACTGTGTGTGTATACTGTGATTGTATAATGTGTGTGTATACTGTGTGATTGTATACTGTGTGTGTATACTGTGTGATTGTATAATGTGTGTGTATACTGTGTGATTGTATAATGTGTGATTGTATACTGTGTGTGTATACTGTGTGATTGTATACTGTGTGTGTATATACTGTGTGTTTGTATACTGTGTGATTGTATAATGTGTGTGTACATGTATGTGTATACTCTGTGATTGTATACT
>NW_027507789.1:220903476-220910104 GCF_037356315.1 Lithobates pipiens
AAAAATGATATATTCTGTGTATACAGTATATTACCAAAAGTATTGGGACGCCGGCCATCACAATTTGGCCCTTGTCAAAGTACCTCAAATCTTTACACTTGTCCATGTTTTTCTGCTTTCAACGCATCAACTTCAGGGACAACATGTTTACTTGCTGCCTTATATATCCCACCCACTTTCAGATGCCATTTTAATGAGATAATTGATGATATTCACTTTACCAGTCAGTGGTCATAATGTTATGGTTAATCAGTATATACACTAGATTACCAAAAGTATTGAGACACCGGCCTTTACCCGCACATGAACTTTAATGGCCTCCCTGTCTTGGTCCGTAGGGTTCAATATGGAGTTGGCCCTTCGCTCTTTCCTCCCTGGGTACCCCACATTGAAGCTGTTTGTGAGAATGTGGGGTACAGTAAAGGTTTTACTGGGATTCCGGGGATTCACAGAGTATGCCCCACCCCCCCCTTTGGGATAACAAAAATCTGGGAGAACTTCAGAAGATGGGGAAAAATGAAGGAGGGGGAAGAGGTGTGGAAAAGGTGCGAGAGAGGCCTTCTTATGCCGCGTACACACGTAGCCGACTATCCGGCGGACTTAGTCCGACGGACTTCCCGCCAGACTGTCCGCCGGACTTTCCGAAATGGGCTACTTGCCCACACACACGGCACTTTTTCAGCGGACTAAGTCCGCCGTACTGTCCGCCATACTTTTGAAATGAACGGACACGCCCCCACACACACGGAGGAAAGTCCGATTATTTCGAGTGCGTCTCCAGGTAGGCGGGGCCCGCGAAGGATTGCGTCGCTGGCCCCGCCACCTGGTATGGACTTTAAGGGGAACTCCAACGCCGAAAAAAATGGGCGTGGGGGTCCTCCCCAGGTCCACATCAGACCCTTGTCCGAGCACGCTACACGGCCGGCCATGATGTCCCCGCCTATTATGATGTCACAGTCCCAGCATCCTCTGGGACTGTGACACCATAATGGGCGGGGACATCATCCAGTGATGTCCCTATATAAGTCGCCGAGCGTCGCGTCGGAGCCATTGTGAGCGGAGGATGTGACGAGGCAACATCTGAAGAGAAGAAGAGAAGAACAGAAGGCGGCGGCGGCGACAGAAGACCGGGCCACCGCCTGTAAAAGAGCTAGAAGAAGGCGCGGTGGCCCGGCAGAAACCGAAGAGGGGGATAAGACCCCCGAAGTCGGAAGAAGAGGCCGGCGGCGGCGAAGAAGAAAGCCGGACTCCTCCGCTAGCAAAAGAGCTAGAAGAAGATAGCGGAGGAGTCCGGCGAGAAGACCCCCGAAGATGTACAGAAGACCCCCGAAGATGGACAGAAGACCCCCGAAGACAGAAGACCCCCAAAGACAGAAGACCCCCGGAGCTGTGCAATAAACTATTTTATCTTGTGTGTTGTGTTTTTTTTGTACTTTATTTCACAGGTGAATGGGTAGGGGTACATTGTACCCCATACTCATTCACATAGGGTGGGGGGCCGGTATCCGGGGGCCCCCTTATTAAAGGGGGCTCCCGGATTCCGATAAGCTCCCCGCGCCCCCAGACCCCGACAACCAACGGTCAGGGTTGTCGGGAAGAGGCCCTTGTCCTCATCAACATGGGGACAAGGTGCTTTGGGGTGGGGGGGCCGCGCGGCCCCCCTTCCCCAAGGCACCCCCCATGTTGAGGGCACGTGGCCTGGTACGGCTCAGGAGGGGGGGGGCGCTCGCTCGCCCCCCTTTCCTGGCCGGCCGAGTAGCGTGCTCGGACAAGGGTCTGATGTGGACCTGGGGGGGACCCCCACGCCGATTTTTTCGGTGTTGGAGTTCCCCGTTAAGTCCATACCAGGTGGCGGGGCCAGCGACGTCTCCTTCGCGGGCCCCGCCTACCTGGAGACGCTTAAAATGAGCGGACTTTTCTCCAGGCGGGAAAAGTCCATTCATTTCAAAAGTACGGCGGACTGGCACACACACGGCCGGATTGTCCGCCGAAATGCGAGTCTGGCGGGAAGATTGGAGTGCAAAACTACTTTCTAAGTCCGCCGTACTTTTGGGTCAAAAAAGTATGCCGGAGGCTACACACGGGGGGGATTTTCCGGCGGACTTGAGTTTGCCGGACTTTTCCACCGGATTGTTTGATCGTGTGTACGCGGCATTATGGCCCGTAAACACGGTCGAAAATTCCGACGGAAAAGGTCCGATCGGATTATATTGTCGGAAAATCAGATTGTGTGTGTGGCCTCTATCGGACTTTTTCTGTCGGAAACTCTTTGAGGGCAGGATCTAAAATTTTTCAGACAAAAAAAAAAAAAAAAGATTTGACTTTTTCCGATCATGTGTAGAGAATTCCAATCGGACAAAGTGCCACGCATGCTCAGATCAAATTACGAGACCAAAGCTATTGGCTACTAGCCTGAACATAGTCCCCTCGTAACGAAATAACGTCATCACGTTCCGAACGATCGGATTTTCCGACAACTTTGTCCTACCGTGTGTGTGCAACACCAGTTTCGGACAAAATCGATCGGAAAAAATGCGAAGGATTTTGTGGTCGGAATGTCTGACCCGTGTGTACGGGGGCATTAGTTAGATCTATGAGGACGGCACCTTGAAGTCATTTCGGGGGATTTAGGGAACAATATGATATTCGGAAAGCAGTCATTCTTTGGCTGCTTACAGATCAGCCATACTCTGGGAAAGCAATTTAAAGAAAGGACATTAGAATGGCGTAATGCCGCGTAGCACGCGATCGGAAATTTTTCGGCCAGCAAAAAGACCGATGAGAGCTTTTCATTGGGAAAAAAAAGCTCCATCGGGACTTTAGCAAAAATTTTGCAAACATTTGAGAGCAGGTTCTCGATTTTTCCCAACCGAAAAACGTTCTTTTAGGAAATTCCGGTAGCGTGTAATGCAATTTCCGACGCACCGAGTCTTTGCCTGGACGGAGGCCACCTGGACTCACACTCTGGGCTCCGAGTCTTTGCCTGGGCGGAGGCCGCCCGGACTCACACTCTGGGCGCCGAGTCTTTGCCTGGGCGGAGGCCGCCCGGACTCACACTCTGGGCACCGAGTCTTTGCCTGGGCGGAGGCCGCCCGGACTGACACTCTGGGCGCCGAGTCTTTGCCTGGGCGGAGGCCACCCGGACTCACACTCTGGGCTCCGAGTCTTTGCCTGGGCGGAGGCCGCCCGGACTCACACTCTGGGCGCCAAGTCTTTGCCTGGGCGGAGGCCGCCCGGACTCACACTCTGGGCGCCAAGTCTTTGCCTGGGCGGAGGCCGCCCGGACTGACACTCTGGGCGCCGAGTCTTTGCCTGGGCGGAGGCCGCCCGGACTGACACTCTGGGCACCGAGTCTTTGCCTGGGCGGAGGCCGCCCAGACTGACACTCTGGGCGCCGAGTCTTTGCCTGGGCGGAGGCCGCCCGGACTGACACTCTGGGCGCCGAGTCTTTGCCTGGGCGGAGGCCGCCCGGACTCACACTCTGGGCGCCGAGTCATTGCCTGGGCGGAGGCCGCCCGGACTCACACTCTGGGCGCCGAGTCTTTGCCTGGGCGGAGGCCGCCCGGACTCACACTCTGGGCGCCGAGTCTTTGCCTGGGCGGAGGCCGCCCGGACTCACACTCTGGGCGCCGAGTCTTTGCCTGGGCGGAGGCCGCCCAGACTCACACTCTGGGCGCCGAGCCCTTGCCTGGGAGGAGGCCGCCCGGACTCACACTCTGGGCGCCGAGTCCTTGCCTGGGCGGAGGCCGCCCGGACTCACACTCTGGGCGCCGAGTCTTTGCCTGGGCGGAGGCCGCCCGGACTCACACTCTGGGCGCCGAGTCTTTGCCTGGGCGGAGGCCGCCCGGACTCACACTCTGGGCGCCGAGTCTTTGCCTGGGCGGAGGCCGCCCAGACTCACACTCTGGGCGCCGAGCCCTTGCCTGGGCGGAGGCCGCCCGGACTCACACTCTGGGCGCCGAGTCCTTGCCTGGGCGGAGGCCGCCCGGACTCACACTCTGGGCGCCGAGTCTTTGCCTGGGCGGAGGCCGTCCGGACCCCGGGCGCCGAGTCCTTGCCTGGGCGGAGGCCGACCGGACTCACACTCTGGGTGCCTGCGCTCGGGATCCGGGCCATTAGAATGGCGTAATGCCGCGTACACGCGATTGGAAATATTTCGGCCAGCAAAAAGACCGATGAGAGCTTTTCATCTGGAAAAAAAAGCTCCATCGGGAATTTAGCAAAAATTTTGCAAACATTTGAGAGCAGGTTCTCAATTTTTCCCAACCGAAAAACGTTCTTTTAGGAAATTCCGTGTAATGCAATTTCCGACACGCAAAAAAAAACTCACGCATGCGCAGATTCAACCACGAGACGGAAGCTATTGGCTACTGGCTATTGAACTTCCCTTTTTCCAGTCCCGTCGTACGTGTTGTACGTCACCGCGTTCTTGGCGGTCGGAATTTGAACGTGACCGTGTGTAGGCAAGACAGTTTGAGCGAAATCCTTGTCGGGAATTGCGTCGGGGAAAACCATCAGAGCTTTTTCCGACCAAAATTCCGACCGTGTGCACGCACGGCATAAGATTCATTTGCCTCAAAAAGTGATTCCTGCCAAGTACCTCCAGGGGGTTCATGTGTTGCTCATACTTATATATATATATACATAAGGGGACTATGGAGGGGACGGAGCCGAGTAGAAGGAGGTGGGGGCAGGACATGGGGGGGGGGAAATACCCAAATATTGGAACTAGGACCATTGGGTATGGCTGTCCCCCTCACCGGGAATGTCACACTTACCCTGTTTCCCCCGAAAATAAGACCTAGCGTGATTGTTGGTCATGGCTGTAATATAAGCCCTACCCCCCCCCCCCCCAAATAATCCCTACCCTGAAAAAAAGACCTACAAGGACTTTAACTTGGGGGGGTAGGGCTTATATTGCAGCCATCACCAACAATCATGCTAGGTCTTATTTTCGGGGGAAACATGGTACTTTTGTTACACAGAACATATTATATCCCCTCAAAAACTGGTTTTGAGGGTAGGAAGGAGAAAGTGCTGAGCCTCGGTCATCTCACATACTGTATATAAAGGCCGGTGTGCACAGCTGAGACCGGGGCTTTTTTTCAGCGGGAACGCAGGCAAACGCAGTTCCGGCACCTCCAGCACTGAATGTATGTAATAGCATGGGGTGTGGGGGTGTGTTGGAGGGTCTATTGATGTTGGCTGCTGGGAGATCTATTGTCACTGGTGGGGGATCTGATTTTGTGTGAGGGTCTATTGTTGCTGATGGGGAATATATTGTTGCTGGGGGGGGGGGGTCTTATGTTGCTGGGAGGGATCTACTGTTGAGGGAGAGGTCTATTTTTACTGGCTGCTGGAGGAGCTATTGATGTTGGCCGCGGGGAGATCTCTTGTCACTGGTGGGGGGATCTTCCTTGGCTGAAAACGATCGGAGGGTTTAGTTCCTCTTTAAATTAGAAATTTCTTTGGAAGACATCCCCTCCATTCCTGTTATGATGACAACTGTAAAATGTTGAATCCCTTTCTGCCACCCCCCCCCCCCCCCCCCAGCAAACAAATAGGGGACTGAATCCACCCAATGGGGACTCAGACAGCAGTAAAAACCTTACAGGGGCTCTAAGCTTTCCACCATTCCATTGAAAAAAATAATAATAATTTGGCTTTAGATAGACTTTATCGAAACAGCATGGGAGACATTGGGAGTAATGCGCGTTAGAGCCGGTGTCAGGGGCTTTGGGTTTGTGTTAATGACATCAGTGTGGGAAACTTCTGAAACCATTCAGAATTCATTGTTATTATATACATTCAACCTGCAGCTGACCTTCTGACCTGCAGGAGACCTCCTCCTGACATGTAACTGACTTTCTGACCCGCAGGTGACCTCCTCCTGACATGTAACTGACCTCCTGAGCTGTAGGCAACCTCCTGAGCTGCAGGTGACCTCCTGAGCTGCAGGTGACCTCCTTCTAACCTGTAGGTGACCTCCTGAGCTGCAGATGACCTCCTCCTGAGCTGCAGGGGACCTACTTCTAACCTGTAGGTGACCTTCTCACCTGTAGCTGACCTCCTGAGCTGCAGGTGACCTCCTCCTGACCCGTAGGTGACCTACTAACCAACCGCTGTCCTCCTAACCTGTAGTTAACCTTTCTTATCTGCCATTGATATCTTTCTGGCCAGCAACTGACCTCCTTTTTGGCTGTAGTTGACCTCATTCTGACCAGCAGATGACTTCCATTGACATTCAAGTTGGCCTAAAAATAAGCGGGAAATGCAAAAACTCCGGTGGGTGTAACAAGATGTCCGCTTCCCCCCCTCCCCCTCACTGTACGAGTGCGGAGGGTGTAGCAAGATGGCGGCGACGGAACGTCACTTCCGTTACACATTCCGACGGGTCGTCGAATCTGACTGAAATGCCGTCGACTGAGACTCAGAGTTGGCGGAAGTTCGTGCCCGATGTGGTAAGCGGGTCGTGTGAACCCGGAAGCGGAAGCGGCAAAGTGTTATTGTTGTTGTGAGAGAGAGAGAGAGAGTTGGGAGACATGGGCTGCGACGGGGGAACCATTCCGAAGAGGCATGAGCTGGTGAAGGGGCCCAAGAAGGTGGAGAAGGTGAGAGGAGGCGGCTG
>NW_027507789.1:220910304-220917804 GCF_037356315.1 Lithobates pipiens
CTGTGTCTTCAGTGACCAAGGTGTGCTCCTGTGACACCTATGCACTACTGAGTCTCCAGTAACTCCTGTGTCTCCACAACCAAGGTGTGCTCCTGTGTTTCTAGCGCCACACCTGCATTTCCAGTGACCCTGGTGACCCGTGTACACTCCTGTGTCTGCAGTGACCCACGTAACACTTCTGTGTGACCCCTATTCACTCTATTCACTCCTGTATCTTAAGTGCACACCTGAGTGCCCCCACAGGTGTGCTCCTGTGTCTCCAGTGACCCTGGTGTGCTCCTGTGTCTCCAGTGACCCTGGTGTGCTCCTGTGTCTCCAGTGACCCTGGTGTGCTCCTGTGTCTCCAGTGACCCTGGTGTGCTCCTGTGTCTCTAATGACCCTGGTGTGCTCCTGTGTCTCCAGTGACCCTAGTTTGCTCCTGTGTCTCCAGTGACCCCCATGCACCCCTGAGCACCCCATGTTTCCAAGTATGCCTATGTGTGTTTTGTGACTCCAGTGTACCCCTGTGAACCCCTGTGTGCCCCTGTGACTCAAAGCACAACCTTGTATTCTCCATAACTCAAAGCGTACACCTTTGTTTCCACCCGGTCTCCAGTACCTACCACAACTATCTAGCCTGCTAAGCTCCATTTTCAGAACCCTCTGTACCTTCAGGCATGCTCCTGTAACATCGTCCCTTGCAATTTCAGTCCAGAAAGAGCAGTGTGGTGTCAGTCATCAACAGGAAATGAGTAGCTTCTGACCAGGGGCGGACTGACAACTCATGGAGGCCCCCGGGCAAAAAAAGATTATGGGGCCCCAGGCAATCAGAGATTATGGGGCCACACAGTATACACACACACACAGTATACAATCACGCAGTATACACATACATGTACACACAGTATACACACACACACACACACACAATATACAATCACACAGTATACACATAGATGTACACACAGTATACACAGACATGTTTCTATTGACTGAGAAGGTACCGGAGAGGTGGGGCAGCTTTGATCTCAGGATTTTTAGACCAAAAGGATGTTGGTAAGGGATATTTCAGAGACAGATGTAAAAAAAAAAACACAGATTTTTACATACTGTCTCTGGTTTTACTGAGGCAGGCAACCCTGATGGGGCCCCCTAGTGGCCCGGGGCCCTCGGGCAGTGCCCGAGAGGCCGAATGGTCAGTCCGCCCCTGCTTCTGACAGATCATTTCCTGCATTTGAAGGGTCTTTAAAGGGATAAATCATGGGTAATGGGGAGTCCCTGTACTGTGGACCACGGGGATTCTAACCCCTTTCCACTTTATCCACAACTAAAAACGTTTAGGCTGTGACTGAACCCCCCCCGGCATCCGCTCACAACTGGAATATCAGTTTGGTTAAACAGCCAGATTGGGGTACGAAAAAAACAAAACAGTTTCCGTCCCTTCTGATGATATCTAGTCCTGCCATAGCAGACACTTGGTGCTTTCTTTAATGAACAGTCTGTGAAGATCCGCTGTGAGACCAGCCTCTGGCTTGCTCTTGTTATAAGTCGGAGACAAAATGGCGGCACAGTGGTTCACCCGTGTGCTGTAAAGGTTTATGTTAAAATGAAATCTGTACAGAATGTCTATTCTCTTTGTATGTGTATGTTGAAAGAAATGTGTATTTAATATAAACTGGTACGATAAAAACTGTTGTTTTTTTTTTCCAGAATGTTTTATTTCCTGATAAGAAAATTGCATAACACCAGGGGCGTACCTACAGGGGTCGCAGAGGTAGCAATTGCGACCCGGCCCCATGCTCCAGGGTGCCCTTGCAGCCCCCTGTACCCCTGGATCAGAGGAGGATCGGAGAGGCTGCATACATTAGAACCAATGCCTCCAATTTCCTCCTGCAGCGGCATTCAGCGGCCGCAGGAGGGAAATGGAGAGATTGGTTCCTCTGTATGCAGTCGTCCCCATCGCTCCTCCTATCCAGCTTCTTTCTGCTGCTCCCCCCCCCCCCCGTGTGCTCTTTCACTGCTCCCCTCTCCAGCCGGTCGCTAAGGGGATGCGTCAGGATGGAGATCGGGGAAGGGGCCAATAAATGTGTCATTTACCGGCCCCTTCTTAGTCTGAATGGGTACAGATCACTGACTGTTCATTTACATAGTAGGTGAGGTTGAAAAAAAGACACAAGTCTATCAAGTCCAACCTAAAACCCAACTGCGTTTACTATGCTTCAGTTTGTGAATGAACAGGAAGCTCTGTAAGGGGGTAATTTTTGTCAATTCATTTCTCAATTCATTCAGTGCTGCCGAGGCTGCAGAGAAGGAGATGGAGGGCTGTGTCCTCCGTCTCCTTTCTCTGTCGCAAAGGTGGAAGATCGGCGGTCTGTTTAGACCACTGAGGTCTCACCAAAGTCCCCCCAACGTGGCTCCTATTTTTTTTATAACTGCTTGCCGACCAGCCGCCATCACTCGCACGATCGTGAGCACGAGAGGCAGGACAGGGACGTGAGTGTGTAAACACACAAATCCCTGTTCTGTGAGGAGTGACAGATCGTATGTTCCTATTAGCTAGGAACCACGATCCGTCATTTCCTCTAGTCAGTCCCCTCCCCCTACAGTTAGAACACACACAGGGAACACAGTTAACCCCTTGATCGCCCCCCCCCCCCGGTGTTAACCCCTTCACTGCCAGTGACATTTACACAGTAATCAGTGCATTTCAATAGCACTGATCGCTGTATAAATGACAGTGGTCCCAAAAATGTGTCAAAAGTGTATGACGTGTCCCCCATAATGTCGCAGTCCCGATAAAAATCGCAGATCACCGCCATTACTAGTAAAAAAAATATATAATAATAATAAAAATGCTATAAATCTATCCCCTATATTTTAGACGCTATAACTTTTACGCAAACCAATCAATATACGCTTATTGCATTTTTTTTTTTTTTACCGAAAATATGTAGAAGAATACGTATCGGCCCAAATTGAGGGAAAACAAATTGTTTTTTTTTTTTAAATGGGGATATTTATTATAGAAAAAATTAAAAATATTGTTGTTTTTTTTTTTTTCAAAATTGTCTCTCTTTTTTTGTTTATAACGCAAAAAATAAAAACCGCAGAGGTGATCAAATACCACCCAAAAGAAAGCTCTATTTGTGGGGGGGGGGGGGGGGAAAGGACATTGATTTTGTTTGGATACAGCGTCGCTGTAAAGTCAGTTAAAGCGATGCAGTGCCGTATCGCAAAAAATGGCCAGAAGCCAAATCTTCCGGGGCTGAAGTGGTTAAAAAAAAATAATAATAATTAAAAAAAATTGTAAAAACAAAAAATAGTAAAAAAAAAAAATCTAATGAAAAACTACTGACACTTGTGGTGACTGGGCTCTGCTGTTCCACCCCTGGGCCCTGCTGTTCCACCCCTGGGCCCTGCTGTTCCACCGCTGGGCCCTGCTGTTCCACCCCCGGGCCCTGCTGTTCCACCGCTGGGCCCTGCTGTTCCACCCCCGGGCCCTGCTGTTCCACCCCCGGGCCCTGCTGTTCCACCCCCGGGCCCTGCTGTTCCACCCCCGGGCCCTGCTGTTCCACCCCTGGGCCCTGCTGTTCCCCCCCTGGGCCCTGCTGTTCCACCGCTGGGCCCTGCTGTTCCACCGCTGGGCCCTGCTGTTCCACCCCTGGGCCCTGCTGTTCCACCCCTGGGCCCTGCTGTTCCACCCCTGGGCCCTGCTGTTCCACCCCTGGGCCCTGCTGTTCCACCACTGGGCTCAAAGGGAAGTGTCCCTTCATGGTTTCTTGTACCGGGGGGGCCCGAAGGTTCTAGTTACCCCGCTGCATAACACCCAAACTGACATAAACAGCCGCCAAAGCTGAATAATAATCAGAGCTAAGCGCCTCCGCTCCGGACAACAAAAAGGATGTGGCTGGAGAAGCTTGTATGAGCCAGTATAGCTTAGCTGCCATGATGGCGGGTGCAGTGCTATACAGGTCAGAGGAAGTGGTCTGGTCAATGGTGTCTTTAGTTCTAAGCCATTTCATCAGTCAGGAAAATGTATCATTATAACATTTAAGACCCCTTTCACACTGGGGGCGTTTTTCAGGCGCTTTAGTGTTAAAAAAAAAGCGCCTGTAAAGCGCTTGAAAGAAGCCTCATCTGCAATCCCAATGTGAAAACCCGAGTACTTTAAAAGCCCTTTCACAATGTCAGCGCCCGAAAAACGCTCGTAAAGCGCCGCTTAAACTAGCAGCGCTTTACCAGCGTTTTTCAAGCGTTATTGGGGCGTTTTTAACCCCTGCTAGTGGCCAAATAAAGGGTTAAAAGCGCCCACAAAATGCTGCTGCCAATAGCGTTTTTCAGGCGCTTTTCAGGCGTTTTACAGGCGCTTCCCATTGATTTCAATGGGAGGGGGCGCTTTTGGAGCGTTTTATTCACCGCTCCAAAAGCGCTGCAAAGAAGCTGTTTGTAGGACTTTTTTTGACGTCCTGCCAGCGCAGCGCCTCGGTCTGAAAGCACTCGGGGCTTTTACATTGGGATTGCAGTTGCGGCTTCTTTCAGTCGCGTTTTTTAACGCTAAAGTGCCTGAAAAACGCCCCAGTGTGAAAGGGGACTAAGCCCTTGTACACACGGTCGGAGATTCCGACAACCAAATCCGTCGGATTTTGTCCAAAACTGTTGCATACACACGGCCGGACGAAGTTGTCGGAAAATCCGATCGTTCAGAACGTGATGACGTTATTTTGTTACGACGGGACTACGTTCAGGCTAGTAGCCAATAGCTTTGGTGTAGAAATTTGATCTGAGCATGCGTGGCACTTTGTCCGATCACAATTCTCTACACATGATCGGAGAAGGTCCGATCGGATCATGTTGTCGGAAAATTTTACCGACAAGTTGGAAAACTTGGTCCGTCGGATATTCCGACGGAAACAGTCCGATGCAGACCACACACAGTCGGAATATCCGACAAAACGGTCCGATCGGACACATTCCGTCGGAATCTCCGACCGTGTGTACAAGGGCTAAGAGGAACTGCGGTCTGCTCACATTACTCGCCAAATATGCTGCAGAAATCTCCCTCCACTGAGTCTGGCTGCGGCCATTTTAACTGTGGGCAGCTGAAGCTGCTGCCTGTTCACTTCCTGGATTTACACACACACACACACACACACCTCCAGCTCTCATTGGCTCTCTTATAACTCACACCCCCCTCCCCTCCCTTCCTTGCAAACTTTCACCAGAGTGAGAGAGCGGTGTATGATGTCATAAGCCTAGGCCAATGGCCAGACAAGAAACAGGAAGTGGGCTGCATAGGGGATTTACTGGCAGGAAAAAAAAAGTTTTACTATCCAAAGTTAAAACAACAACAAGGGCAGAAGATTTAAAGAGGAAGTAAACCCCCATCTAATTAAAAAAAAAACAACAACCCTGAGATCAAAGCCCCCCCCCCCCCCCGAAGGGACCCTCGTTGCCCGTCGCCGCCCATATCTCCCAGAGTGACTTGCCGGGGCACCGATGACATCACCCCCGTGCATGCCGTCGGTGATGGCATGATCGCCTTCACTAATGGCACGCGCAGTGCGCATGCGCCGTAGACATAGGTGTCCGTTTTTAGGGAAATATCTCCTTAACCGTGTAGGTTTAGGAGATATTTCTTGCACCTACAGGTAAGCCTTAATATAGGCTTATCCAGGGGCGAACTGACCATTCGCCCACTGGGGCACTGCCCGAGGGCCCCGGGCCCCATCAGGGTTGCCAACCTCAGTAAAACCAGAGGCAGTATGTAAAAATACGTGTTTTTTTTTAACATCTGTCTCTGAAATGCCCCTTACCGACATCCTTTTAGTCTAAAAATCCTGAGATTATAACTGCCCCACCTCTCCGGTACCTTCTCAGCCAATAGAAACATGTCTGTGTATACTGTGTGTACATGTATGTGTATACTCTGTGATTGTATACTGTGTGTGTATATACTGTGTGATTGTATACTGTGTGTGTATACTGTGTGTACATGTATGTGTATACTCTGTGATTGTATACTGTGTGATTGTATAATGTGTGTGTATATACTGTGTGATTGTATACTGTGTGTTTGTATACTGTGTGATTGTATAATGTGTGTGTACATGTATGTGTATACTCTGTGATTGTATACTGTGTGTGTGTATATACTGTGTGATTGTATACTGTGTGTGTATATACTGTGTGTTTGTATACTGTGTGATTGTATAATGTGTGTGTACATGTATGTGTATACTCTGTGATTGTATACTGTGTGTGTGTATATACTGTGTGATTGTATACTGTGTGTGTATACTGTGTGATTGTATACTGTGTGTGTATACTGTGTGATTGTATACTGTGTGTGTGTATATACTGTGTGATTGTATACTGTGTGTGTATACTGTGTGATTGTATACTGTGTGTGTATACTGTGTGATTGTATACTGTGTGATTGTATACTGTGTGTGTATACTGTGATTGTATAATGTGTGTGTATACTGTGTGATTGTATACTGTGTGTGTATACTGTGTGATTGTATAATGTGTGTGTATACTGTGTGATTGTATAATGTGTGATTGTATACTGTGTGTGTATACTGTGTGATTGTATACTGTGTGTGTATATACTGTGTGTTTGTATACTGTGTGATTGTATAATGTGTGTGTACATGTATGTGTATACTCTGTGATTGTATACTGTGTGTGTGTATATACTGTGTGATTGTATACTGTGTGTGTATACTGTGTGATTGTATACTGTGTGTGTATACTGTGTGATTGTATACTGTGTGTGTGTATATACTGTGTGATTGTATACTGTGTGTGTATACTGTGTGATTGTATACTGTGTGTGTATACTGTGTGATTGTATACTGTGTGTGTATACTGTGATTGTATAATGTGTGTGTATACTGTGTGATTGTATACTGTGTGTGTATACTGTGTGATTGTATAATGTGTGTGTATACTGTGTGATTGTATAATGTGTGATTGTATAATGTGTGATTGTATAATGTGTGATTGTATAATGTGTGATTGTATAATGTGTGATTGTATAATGTGTGTGTATACTGTGTGATTGTATACTGTGTGTGTATACTGTGTGATTGTATAATGTGTGTGTATACTGTGTGATTGTATAATGTGTGATTGTATACTGTGTGATTGTATACTGTGTGGCCCCATAATATCTGAATGCCTGGGGGCCCCATAATCTCCTATTGCCCCCGGGGGCCCCATGAGTTGTCAGTCCGCCCCCCGGGTTTACCTGTAGGTTAAAGTGGTCTGTAATGCCGCGTACACACGACCGGTCTTCCCGACAGACTTTTGACGGAATTCCGATGGACTTTCCGAATGAACAGGACTTGGCCACACACAATCACACTAAACTCCGACGGATTTGAACGTGATGACGTACGACTGGACTAGAATAAGGAAGTTCATAGCCAGTAGCCAATAGCTGCCCTAGCGTCGGTTTTCATCCGTCAGAGTAGCATACACACGAGCGGATTTCTCGGTAGGAACTGGGTCCGGCG
>NW_027507789.1:220920304-220947804 GCF_037356315.1 Lithobates pipiens
TGAACGGACACGCCCCCACACACACGGAGGAAAGTCCGATTATTTCGAGTGCGTCTCCAGGTAGGCGGGGCCCGCGAAGGATTGCGTCGCTGGCCCCGCCACCTGGTATGGACTTTAAGGGGAACTCCAACGCCGAAAAAAATGGGCGTGGGGGTCCTCCCCAGGTCCACATCAGACCCTTGTCCGAGCACGCTACACGGCCGGCCATGATGTCCCCGCCTATTATGATGTCACAGTCCCAGCATCCTCTGGGACTGTGACACCATAATGGGCGGGGACATCATCCAGTGATGTCCCTATATAAGTCGCCGAGCGTCGCGTCGGAGCCATTGTGAGCGGAGGATGTGACGAGGCAACATCTGAAGAGAAGAAGAGAAGAACAGAAGGCGGCGGCGGCGACAGAAGACCGGGCCACCGCCTGTAAAAGAGCTAGAAGAAGGCGCGGTGGCCCGGCAGAAACCGAAGAGGGGGATAAGACCCCCGAAGTCGGAAGAAGAGGCCGGCGGCGGCGAAGAAGAAAGCCGGACTCCTCCGCTAGCAAAAGAGCTAGAAGAAGATAGCGGAGGAGTCCGGCGAGAAGACCCCCGAAGATGTACAGAAGACCCCCGAAGATGGACAGAAGACCCCCGAAGACAGAAGACCCCCAAAGACAGAAGACCCCCGGAGCTGTGCAATAAACTATTTTATCTTGTGTGTTGTGTTTTTTTTGTACTTTATTTCACAGGTGAATGGGTAGGGGTACATTGTACCCCATACTCATTCACATAGGGTGGGGGGCCGGTATCCGGGGGCCCCCTTATTAAAGGGGGCTCCCGGATTCCGATAAGCTCCCCGCGCCCCCAGACCCCGACAACCAACGGTCAGGGTTGTCGGGAAGAGGCCCTTGTCCTCATCAACATGGGGACAAGGTGCTTTGGGGTGGGGGGGCCGCGCGGCCCCCCTTCCCCAAGGCACCCCCCATGTTGAGGGCACGTGGCCTGGTACGGCTCAGGAGGGGGGGGGGCGCTCGCTCGCCCCCCTTTCCTGGCCGGCCGAGTAGCGTGCTCGGACAAGGGTCTGATGTGGACCTGGGGGGGACCCCCACGCCGATTTTTTCGGTGTTGGAGTTCCCCGTTAAGTCCATACCAGGTGGCGGGGCCAGCGACGTCTCCTTCGCGGGCCCCGCCTACCTGGAGACGCTTAAAATGAGCGGACTTTTCTCCAGGCGGGAAAAGTCCATTCATTTCAAAAGTACGGCGGACTGGCACACACACGGCCGGATTGTCCGCCGAAATGCGAGTCTGGCGGGAAGATTGGAGTGCAAAACTACTTTCTAAGTCCGCCGTACTTTTGGGTCAAAAAAGTATGCCGGAGGCTACACACGGGGGGGATTTTCCGGCGGACTTGAGTTTGCCGGACTTTTCCACCGGATTGTTTGATCGTGTGTACGCGGCATTATGGCCCGTAAACACGGTCGAAAATTCCGACGGAAAAGGTCCGATCGGATTATATTGTCGGAAAATCAGATTGTGTGTGTGGCCTCTATCGGACTTTTTCTGTCGGAAACTCTTTGAGGGCAGGATCTAAAATTTTCAGACAAAAAAAAAAAAAAAAGATTTGACTTTTTCCGATCATGTGTAGAGAATTCCAATCGGACAAAGTGCCACGCATGCTCAGATCAAATTACGAGACCAAAGCTATTGGCTACTAGCCTGAACATAGTCCCCTCGTAACGAAATAACGTCATCACGTTCCGAACGATCGGATTTTCCGACAACTTTGTCCTACCGTGTGTGTGCAACACCAGTTTCGGACAAAATCGATCGGAAAAAATGCGAAGGATTTTGTGGTCGGAATGTCTGACCCGTGTGTACGGGGGCATTAGTTAGATCTATGAGGACGGCACCTTGAAGTCATTTCGGGGGATTTAGGGAACAATATGATATTCGGAAAGCAGTCATTCTTTGGCTGCTTACAGATCAGCCATACTCTGGGAAAGCAATTTAAAGAAAGGACATTAGAATGGCGTAATGCCGCGTAGCACGCGATCGGAAATTTTTCGGCCAGCAAAAAGACCGATGAGAGCTTTTCATTGGGAAAAAAAAGCTCCATCGGGACTTTAGCAAAAATTTTGCAAACATTTGAGAGCAGGTTCTCGATTTTTCCCAACCGAAAAACGTTCTTTTAGGAAATTCCGGTAGCGTGTAATGCAATTTCCGACGCACCGAGTCTTTGCCTGGACGGAGGCCACCTGGACTCACACTCTGGGCTCCGAGTCTTTGCCTGGGCGGAGGCCGCCCGGACTCACACTCTGGGCGCCGAGTCTTTGCCTGGGCGGAGGCCGCCCGGACTCACACTCTGGGCACCGAGTCTTTGCCTGGGCGGAGGCCGCCCGGACTGACACTCTGGGCGCCGAGTCTTTGCCTGGGCGGAGGCCACCCGGACTCACACTCTGGGCTCCGAGTCTTTGCCTGGGCGGAGGCCGCCCGGACTCACACTCTGGGCGCCAAGTCTTTGCCTGGGCGGAGGCCGCCCGGACTGACACTCTGGGCGCCGAGTCTTTGCCTGGGCGGAGGCCGCCCGGACTGACACTCTGGGCACCGAGTCTTTGCCTGGGCGGAGGCCGCCCAGACTGACACTCTGGGCGCCGAGTCTTTGCCTGGGCGGAGGCCGCCCGGACTGACACTCTGGGCGCCGAGTCTTTGCCTGGGCGGAGGCCGCCCGGACTCACACTCTGGGCGCCGAGTCATTGCCTGGGCGGAGGCCGCCCGGACTCACACTCTGGGCGCCGAGTCTTTGCCTGGGCGGAGGCCGCCCGGACTCACACTCTGGGCGCCGAGTCTTTGCCTGGGCGGAGGCCGCCCGGACTCACACTCTGGGCGCCGAGTCTTTGCCTGGGCGGAGGCCGCCCAGACTCACACTCTGGGCGCCGAGCCCTTGCCTGGGAGGAGGCCGCCCGGACTCACACTCTGGGCGCCGAGTCCTTGCCTGGGCGGAGGCCGCCCGGACTCACACTCTGGGCGCCGAGTCTTTGCCTGGGCGGAGGCCGCCCGGACTCACACTCTGGGCGCCGAGTCTTTGCCTGGGCGGAGGCCGCCCGGACTCACACTCTGGGCGCCGAGTCTTTGCCTGGGCGGAGGCCGCCCAGACTCACACTCTGGGCGCCGAGCCCTTGCCTGGGCGGAGGCCGCCCGGACTCACACTCTGGGCGCCGAGTCCTTGCCTGGGCGGAGGCCGCCCGGACTCACACTCTGGGCGCCGAGTCTTTGCCTGGGCGGAGGCCGTCCGGACCCCGGGCGCCGAGTCCTTGCCTGGGCGGAGGCCGACCGGACTCACACTCTGGGTGCCTGCGCTCGGGATCCGGGCCATTAGAATGGCGTAATGCCGCGTACACGCGATTGGAAATATTTCGGCCAGCAAAAAGACCGATGAGAGCTTTTCATCTGGAAAAAAAAGCTCCATCGGGAATTTAGCAAAAATTTTGCAAACATTTGAGAGCAGGTTCTCAATTTTTCCCAACCGAAAAACGTTCTTTTAGGAAATTCCGTGTAATGCAATTTCCGACACGCAAAAAAAAACTCACGCATGCGCAGATTCAACCACGAGACGGAAGCTATTGGCTACTGGCTATTGAACTTCCCTTTTTCCAGTCCCGTCGTACGTGTTGTACGTCACCGCGTTCTTGGCGGTCGGAATTTGAACGTGACCGTGTGTAGGCAAGACAGTTTGAGCGAAATCCTTGTCGGGAATTGCGTCGGGGAAAACCATCAGAGCTTTTTCCGACCAAAATTCCGACCGTGTGCACGCACGGCATAAGATTCATTTGCCTCAAAAAGTGATTCCTGCCAAGTACCTCCAGGGGGTTCATGTGTTGCTCATACTTATATATATATATACATAAGGGGACTATGGAGGGGACGGAGCCGAGTAGAAGGAGGTGGGGGCAGGACATGGGGGGGGGGAAATACCCAAATATTGGAACTAGGACCATTGGGTATGGCTGTCCCCCTCACCGGGAATGTCACACTTACCCTGTTTCCCCCGAAAATAAGACCTAGCGTGATTGTTGGTCATGGCTGTAATATAAGCCCTACCCCCCCCCCCCCCAAATAATCCCTACCCTGAAAAAAAGACCTACAAGGACTTTAACTTGGGGGGGTAGGGCTTATATTGCAGCCATCACCAACAATCATGCTAGGTCTTATTTTCGGGGGAAACATGGTACTTTTGTTACACAGAACATATTATATCCCCTCAAAAACTGGTTTTGAGGGTAGGAAGGAGAAAGTGCTGAGCCTCGGTCATCTCACATACTGTATATAAAGGCCGGTGTGCACAGCTGAGACCGGGGCTTTTTTTCAGCGGGAACGCAGGCAAACGCAGTTCCGGCACCTCCAGCACTGAATGTATGTAATAGCATGGGGTGTGGGGGTGTGTTGGAGGGTCTATTGATGTTGGCTGCTGGGAGATCTATTGTCACTGGTGGGGGATCTGATTTTGTGTGAGGGTCTATTGTTGCTGATGGGGAATATATTGTTGCTGGGGGGGGGGGGTCTTATGTTGCTGGGAGGGATCTACTGTTGAGGGAGAGGTCTATTTTTACTGGCTGCTGGAGGAGCTATTGATGTTGGCCGCGGGGAGATCTCTTGTCACTGGTGGGGGGATCTTCCTTGGCTGAAAACGATCGGAGGGTTTAGTTCCTCTTTAAATTAGAAATTTCTTTGGAAGACATCCCCTCCATTCCTGTTATGATGACAACTGTAAAATGTTGAATCCCTTTCTGCCACCCCCCCCCCCCCCCCCCAGCAAACAAATAGGGGACTGAATCCACCCAATGGGGACTCAGACAGCAGTAAAAACCTTACAGGGGCTCTAAGCTTTCCACCATTCCATTGAAAAAAATAATAATAATTTGGCTTTAGATAGACTTTATCGAAACAGCATGGGAGACATTGGGAGTAATGCGCGTTAGAGCCGGTGTCAGGGGCTTTGGGTTTGTGTTAATGACATCAGTGTGGGAAACTTCTGAAACCATTCAGAATTCATTGTTATTATATACATTCAACCTGCAGCTGACCTTCTGACCTGCAGGAGACCTCCTCCTGACATGTAACTGACTTTCTGACCCGCAGGTGACCTCCTCCTGACATGTAACTGACCTCCTGAGCTGTAGGCAACCTCCTGAGCTGCAGGTGACCTCCTGAGCTGCAGGTGACCTCCTTCTAACCTGTAGGTGACCTCCTGAGCTGCAGATGACCTCCTCCTGAGCTGCAGGGGACCTACTTCTAACCTGTAGGTGACCTTCTCACCTGTAGCTGACCTCCTGAGCTGCAGGTGACCTCCTCCTGACCCGTAGGTGACCTACTAACCAACCGCTGTCCTCCTAACCTGTAGTTAACCTTTCTTATCTGCCATTGATATCTTTCTGGCCAGCAACTGACCTCCTTTTTGGCTGTAGTTGACCTCATTCTGACCAGCAGATGACTTCCATTGACATTCAAGTTGGCCTAAAAATAAGCGGGAAATGCAAAAACTCCGGTGGGTGTAACAAGATGTCCGCTTCCCCCCCTCCCCCTCACTGTACGAGTGCGGAGGGTGTAGCAAGATGGCGGCGACGGAACGTCACTTCCGTTACACATTCCGACGGGTCGTCGAATCTGACTGAAATGCCGTCGACTGAGACTCAGAGTTGGCGGAAGTTCGTGCCCGATGTGGTAAGCGGGTCGTGTGAACCCGGAAGCGGAAGCGGCAAAGTGTTATTGTTGTTGTGAGAGAGAGAGAGAGAGTTGGGAGACATGGGCTGCGACGGGGGAACCATTCCGAAGAGGCATGAGCTGGTGAAGGGGCCCAAGAAGGTGGAGAAGGTGAGAGGAGGCGGCTGGGGGACCGCGGGGCCCAGTGTGAGGCCCCCTATGTGGTGTGTCCTCTATTACTATGTACTAATACTACCAGAGGAGGACTACAGGGCCCAGCGTATCCTGTCCTCTATTACTATGTACTGATACTATTATAGGAGGACTACAGGGCCCAGCGTGTCCTGTCATATATTCCAGAGGAGGACTACAAGTCCCAGCACCCTCTGACATTTATTATTATGTACTAATACTACCAGAGGAGGACTACAGGGTCCAGCATGACCTGTCCTCTATTACTATGTACTAATACTATTAGAGGAGAACTACAAGTCCCAGCACCCTCTGCCATTTATTACACTGTACTAATCCTACCAGAGGAGAACTACAGAGCCCAGAATCCCCTGTCATATATTCCAGAGGAGGACTGCAGAGTCCAGCATGTCCTGTCTCTATTACTATGTAATAATAATACTAGAGGAGGACTACAGAGCCCAGCATGTCCTGTCCTCTATTACTATGTACTAATACTACCAGAGGAGGACTACAGGGCCTAGTGTATCCTGTCCTCTATTGGTATGTGCTACTACTACGAGGAGGACTGCAGGGCTGGCAGGACTATAGGGTGCGTGGGGGGTATCTCCATGTCTTGCCACCCTTTACTGCATACGAATACAGCCAGGGGAGGACTACATGTCCCAGCATCCCCTGTCAACTAGAACTACAGTGCCTTGCAAAAGTATTCACCCCCCCCCCCTCCTCCTCCCTGGATTTTTACCTATTTTGTTACATTACAGCCTTTAGTTCAATGTTTTTTCTAAATTATATGTGATGGATCAGAATACAATAGTCTAAGTTGGTGAAGTAAAATTAGAAAAATATATACATAAAACTATTTTTTCAGAAATAAAAAACTGATAATTGGCATGTGCGTATGTATTCACCCCCCTTTGTTATGAAGCCCATAAAAAGCTCTGGGGACACCAATTACCTTCAGAAGTCACATAATTAGTGGAATGATGTCCACCTGTGTGCAATCTAAGTGTCACATGACCTGTCATTACATAGACACACCTTTGTGAAAGGCCCCAGAGGCGGCAACACCTAAGCAAGAGGCACCACTAACCAAACACTGCCATGAAGACCAAGGAACTCTCCAAACAAGGAAGGGACAATGTTGGTGAGAAGTACAAGTCAGGGGTTATAAAAAAAATCTCCAAATCTTTGATGATCCCTAGGAGGGCCATCAAATCTATCATAACCAAATGGAAAGAACATGGCGCAACAGCAAACCTGCCAAGAGACGGCCGCACACCAAAACTCACGGAGCGGGCAAGGAGGGCATTAATCAGAGAGGAGCACAGAGACCTAAGGTAACCCTGAAGGAGCTGCAGAGTTCCACAGCAGAGACTGGAGTATCTGTACATAGGACCACAATAAGCCGTACGCTCCATAGAGTTGGGCTTTATGACAGAGCGGCCAGAAGAAAGACATTACTTTCAGGGAGAAAACGAAATGGAACGTTTTGAGTTTGGAAAAAGGCACGTGGGAGACTCCCAACATGTATGGAGAAGGGGCTCTGCTCTGATGTATGGAGGAAGGTGATCTGCTCTGATGTATGGAGGAAGGTGATCTGCTCTGATGTATGGAGGAAGGTGATCTGCTCTGATGTATGGAGGAAGGTGATCTGCTCTGATGTATGGAGGAAGGTGATCTGCTCTGATGTATGGAGGAAGGTGATCTGCTCTGGTGTATGGAGGAAGGTGATCTGCTCTGGTGTATGGAGGAAGGTGATCTGCTCTGGTGTACGGAGGAAGGTGATCTGCTCTGGTGTACGGAGGAAGGTGATCTGGTCTGATGTACGGAGGAAGGTGATCTGGTCTGATGTACGGAGGAAGGTGATCTGGTCTGATGTACGGAGGAAGGTGATCTGGTCTGATGTACGGAGGAAGGTGATCTGGTCTGATGTACGGAGGAAGGTGATCTGGTCTGATGTACGGAGGAAGGTGATCTGGTCTGATGTACGGAGGAAGGTGATCTGGTCTGATGTATGGAGGAAGGTGATCTGGTCTGATGTATGGAGGAAGGTGATCTGGTCTGATGTATGGAGGAAGGTGATCTGGTCTGATGTATGGAGGAAGGTGATCTGCTCTGATGTATGGAGGAAGGTGATCTGCTCTGATGTATGGAGGAAGGTGATCTGCTCTGATGTATGGAGGAAGGTGATCTGCTCTGATGTATGGAGGAAGGTGATCTGCTCTGATGTATGGAGGAAGGTGATCTGCTCTGATGTATGGAGGAAGGTGATCTGCTCTGATGTATGGAGGAAGGTGATCTGCTCTGATGTATGGAGGAAGGTGATCTGCTCTGATGTATGGAGGAAGGTGATCTGCTCTGATGTATGGAGGAAGGTGATCTGCTCTGATGTATGGAGGAAGGTGATCTGCTCTGATGTATGGAGGAAGGTGATCTGCTCTGATGTATGGAGGAAGGTGATCTGCTCTGATGTATGGAGGAAGGTGATCTGCTCTGATGTATGGAGGAAGGTGATCTGCTCTGGTGTATGGAGGAAGGTGATCTGCTCTGGTGTACGGAGGAAGGTGATCTGGTCTGATGTACGGAGGAAGGTGATCTGGTCTGATGTACGGAGGAAGGTGATCTGGTCTGATGTACGGAGGAAGGTGATCTGGTCTGATGTACGGAGGAAGGTGATCTGGTCTGATGTACGGAGGAAGGTGATCTGGTCTGATGTACGGAGGAAGGTGATCTGGTCTGATGTACGGAGGAAGGTGATCTGGTCTGATGTACGGAGGAAGGTGATCTGCTCTGATGTATGGAGGAAGGTGATCTGCTCTGATGTATGGAGGAAGGTGATCTGCTCTGATGTATGGAGGAAGGTGATCTGCTCTGATGTATGGAGGAAGGTGATCTGCTCTGATGTATGGAGGAAGGTGATCTGCTCTGATGTATGGAGGAAGGTGATCTGCTCTGATGTATGGAGGAAGGTGATCTGCTCTGATGTATGGAGGAAGGTGATCTGCTCTGATGTATGGAGGAAGGTGATCTGCTCTGATGTATGGAGGAAGGTGATCTGCTCTGATGTATGGAGGAAGGTGATCTGATGTATGGAGGAAGGTGATCTGATGTATGGAGGAAGGTGATCTGATGTATGGAGGAAGGTGATCTGATGTATGGAGGAAGGTGATCTGGTCTGATGTATGGAGGAAGGTGATCTGCTCTGGTGTACGGAGGAAGGTGATCTGCTCTGGTGTACGGAGGAAGGTGATCTGGTCTGATGTACGGAGGAAGGTGATCTGGTCTGATGTACGGAGGAAGGTGATCTGGTCTGATGTACGGAGGAAGGTGATCTGGTCTGATGTACGGAGGAAGGTGATCTGGTCTGATGTACGGAGGAAGGTGATCTGGTCTGATGTACGGAGGAAGGTGATCTGGTCTGATGTATGGAGGAAGGTGATCTGGTCTGATGTATGGAGGAAGGTGATCTGGTCTGATGTATGGAGGAAGGTGATCTGCTCTGATGTATGGAGGAAGGTGATCTGCTCTGATGTATGGAGGAAGGTGATCTGCTCTGATGTATGGAGGAAGGTGATCTGCTCTGATGTATGGAGGAAGGTGATCTGCTCTGATGTATGGAGGAAGGTGATCTGCTCTGATGTATGGAGGAAGGTGATCTGCTCTGATGTATGGAGGAAGGTGATCTGCTCTGATGTATGGAGGAAGGTGATCTGCTCTGATGTATGGAGGAAGGTGATCTGCTCTGGTGTATGGAGGAAGGTGATCTGCTCTGGTGTACGGAGGAAGGTGATCTGGTCTGATGTACGGAGGAAGGTGATCTGGTCTGATGTACGGAGGAAGGTGATCTGGTCTGATGTACGGAGGAAGGTGATCTGGTCTGATGTACGGAGGAAGGTGATCTGGTCTGATGTACGGAGGAAGGTGATCTGGTCTGATGTACGGAGGAAGGTGATCTGGTCTGATGTACGGAGGAAGGTGATCTGGTCTGATGTACGGAGGAAGGTGATCTGGTCTGATGTACGGAGGAAGGTGATCTGGTCTGATGTATGGAGGAAGGTGATCTGCTCTGATGTATGGAGGAAGGTGATCTGCTCTGATGTATGGAGGAAGGTGATCTGCTCTGATGTATGGAGGAAGGTGATCTGCTCTGATGTATGGAGGAAGGTGATCTGCTCTGATGTATGGAGGAAGGTGATCTGCTCTGATGTATGGAGGAAGGTGATCTGCTCTGATGTATGGAGGAAGGTGATCTGCTCTGATGTATGGAGGAAGGTGATCTGATGTATGGAGGAAGGTGATCTGATGTATGGAGGAAGGTGATCTGATGTATGGAGGAAGGTGATCTGATGTATGGAGGAAGGTGATCTGATGTATGGAGGAAGGTGATCTGATGTATGGAGGAAGGTGCTCTGATGTATGGAGGAAGGTGATCTGCTCTGATGTGTGGAGGAAGGTGATCTGCTCTGATGTGTGGAGGAAGGTGATCTGCTCTGATGTATGGAGGAAGGTGATCTGCTCTGATGTGTGGAGGAAGGGGCTCTGCTAACTTTTTGGCCATCAAAGAAAACGCTATATCTGGCGCAAACCCAACACATCACATCACCCAAAGAACACCATCCCCACTGTGAAACATGGTGGTGGCAGCATCATGCTGTGGAGATGTTTTTCAGCAGTCAGGACTGGGAAACTGGTCAGAGTTGAGGGAAAGATGGATGGTGGTAAATACAGAGATATTCCTGAGCAAAACTTGTAGCACTCTGTGAGTGATTTGAGGCTAGGACGGAGGTTCACCTTCCAGCAGGACAATGACCCCAAACACACTGCTAAAGCAACACTTGAGTGGTTTAAGGGGAAACATGTAAATGTGTTGAAAATGGCCTAGTCAAAGCCCAGACTTCAATCCAATAGAAAATCTGTGTTCTGACTTGAAGATTGCTGTTCACAAGCGCAAAACCATCCAACTTGAAGGAGCTGGAGCAGTTTTTGCGAGGAGGAGGAATGGGGCAAAAATCCCAGTGGTGAGATGTGGGAAGACTCATAGAGAGACTTATCCAAAGCGACTCGGAGCTGTGATATCCGCAAAAGGCGGCTCTACAAAGTATTGACTTTAGGGGGGTGATTAGTTATGCACATTGGACTTTTTCTGTTATTTTTTTCCTATTTGTTGTTTGCTCCACAAAAAAAAATCATCTTCAAAGTTGTGGGCGTGTTCTGTAAATTAAATGATGAAAATTCTTAAACAGTCCATGTTAGTTCCAGGTTGTGAGGCAATAAAACACGAAAAATGCCAAGGGAGGGGGAGGGGGGGGGGGGGGGGTTTGGGGTGAATACTTTTGCAAGGCACTGTACATATGCTATCAGAGGAGGATTGCAAGGCCCAGCATGCCCTGTTAGAGCCCCTATTGGGAATGTGAGGTATCTGTGTCCTGTCATCCAATACGATGCACTAAAGTGGCATGAAGAGGACTGAAAGTCCCAGCATGTCCTGTCAGAGATCCCCCCCCTCCCATAAGCTGTATGTAGTGATAAGTGTCCTTGCCATCCATTTCCATGTAAAGTGAACACTGCAAGTCCCAGAATGCCCCGCAGCAGAGAGCCCCCATCAGTGTGGGAAGAACATGATCTCAATACATAGAAGAGACTGTATTGCCCATATAACTGCTGTAGGCAGCACAGCTCCTGTCAGCACCTTCATGTCCAGGGGCTCCTTTGTCTTTCAGATTGATAAGAATGCAGAGCTGGTTGCCCGCTGGTATTACTGCACCCTGAGCCAGGAGAAGCTGAAGAAGCCTATTGTGTCCTGTGAGCTGGGCAGGTAGGTCCCGTGTGGGGTCATCATTGTGAGCTGGGTAGG
The DNA here is from genome assembly GCF_037356315.1 of Lithobates pipiens. Taxonomy (NCBI): domain Eukaryota; kingdom Metazoa; phylum Chordata; class Amphibia; order Anura; family Ranidae; genus Lithobates; species Lithobates pipiens. The sequence goes on from NW_027507789.1 coordinate 220,932,026, forward strand.
TGGGTTCTGCGTGGGGACATCATTGTGAGCTGGGTAGGTGGGTCCTGTGTGGGGTGTCAGCATTGTGAGCTGGGTAGGTGGGTCCTGTGTGGGGTCATCATTGTGAGCTAGGTAGGGTCCTGTGTGGCGTGTCAGCATTGTGAGCTGGGTAGGTGGGTCCTGTGTGGGGGGTCATCATTGTGAGCTGGGTAGGTAGGGTCCTGTGTGGGGTCAGCATTGTGAGCTGGGTAGGTAGGGTCCTGTGTGGGGTCAGCATTGTGAGCTGGGTAGGTGGGTCCTGTGTGGGGGGTCAGCATTGTGAGCTGGGTAGGTAGGGTCCTGTGTGGGGTCAGCATTGTGAGCTGGGTAGGTGGGTCCTGTGTGGGGTGTCAGCATTGTGAGCTGGGTAGGTGGGTCCTGTGTGGGGTCATCATTGTGAGCTAGGTAGGGTCCTGTGTGGCGTGTCAGCATTGTGAGCTGGGTAGGTGGGTCCTGTGTGGGGGGTCATCATTGTGAGCTGGGTAGGTAGGGTCCTGTGTGGGGTCAGCATTGTGAGCTGGGTAGGTAGGGTCCTGTGTGGGGTCAGCATTGTGAGCTGGGTAGGTGGGTCCTGTGTGGGGGGTCAGCATTGTGAGCTGGGTAGGTGGGTCCTGTGTGGGGGGTCAGCATTGTGAGCTGGGTAGGTAGGGTCCTGTGTGGGGTCAGCATTGTGAGCTGGGTAGGTGGGTCCTGTGTGGGGTCAGCATTGTGAGCTGCGTAGGTGGGTCCTGTGTGGGGTCATCATTGTGAGCTAGGTAGGTCCTGTGGCGTGTCAGCATTGTGAGCTAGGTAGGTCCTGTGTGGGGTCAGCATTGTGAGCTGGGTAGGTAGGGTCCTGTGTGGGGGGGGTCATCATTATGAGCTGGGTAGGTAGGGTCCTGTGTGGGGGGGGGTCATCATTGTGAGCTGGGTAGGTAGGGTCCTGTGTGGGGGGGGGGTCATCATTGTGAGCTGGGTAGGTAGGGTCCTGTGTGTGGGGGGGTCATCATTGTGAGCTGGGTAGGTAGGGTCCTGTGTGGGGGGGTCATCATTGTGAGCTGGGTAGGTAGGGTCCTGTGTGGGGGGGGTCATCATTGTGAGCTGGGTAGGTAGGGTCCTGTGTGGGGGGGGTCATCATTGTGAGCTGGGTAGGTAGGGTCCTGTGTGGGGGGGGGGTCATCATTGTGAGCTGGGTAGGTAGGGTCCTGTGTGGGGGGGGTCATCATTGTGAGCTGGGTAGGTAGGGTCCTGTGTGGGGGGGTCATCATTGTGAGCTGGGTAGGTGGGTCCTGTGTGGGGTCAGCATTGTGAGCTGGGTAGGGTCCTGTGTGGCGTGTCAGCATTGTGAGCTGGGTAGGTAGGGTCCTGTGTGGGGGGGGTCATCATTATGAGCTGGGTAGGTAGGGTCCTGTGTGGGGGGGGGGTCATCATTGTGAGCTGAGTAGGTAGGGTCCTGTATGGGGGGGTCATCATTGTGAGCTGGGTAGGTAGGGTCCTGTGTGGGGGGGGTCATCATTGTGAGCTGGGTAGGTAGGGTCCTGTGTGGGGGGGGTCATCATTGTGAGCTGGGTAGGTAGGGTCCTGTGTGGGGGGGTCATCATTGTGAGCTGGGTAGGTGGGTCCTGTGTGGGGTCAGCATTGTGAGCTGGGTAGGTGGGTCCTGTGTGAGGTCAGCATTGTGAGCTGGGTAGGTGGGTCCTGTGTGGGGTCAGCATTGTGAGCTGGGTAGGTGGGTCCTGTGTGGGGTCAGCATTGTGAGCTGGGTAGGTGGGTCCTGTGTGGGGTCAGCATTGTGAGCTGGGTAGGTAGGGTCCTGTGTGGCGTGTCAGCATTGTGAGCTGGGTAGGTAGGGTCCTGTGTGGGGGGGGGTCATCATTATGAGCTGGGTAGGTAGGGTCCTGTGTGGGGGGGGGGTCATCATTGTGAGCTGGGTAGGTAGGGTCCTGTGTGGGGGGGTCATCATTGTGAGCTGGGTAGGTAGGGTCCTGTGTGGGGGGGGTCATCATTGTGAGCTGGGTAGGTAGGGTCCTGTGTGGGGGGGGGGGGGGGGGGTCATCATTGTGAGCTGGGTAGGTAGGGTCCTGTGTGGGGGGGTCATCATTGTGAGCTGGGTAGGTGGGTCCTGTGACCAGTAGGTAAGTGGTTTTAATAAAGCGGTTTGTGGTGGTTGTTTTTCCTCATTGTTTTTGTCCTCCCACAGGCTGTACAATAAAGATGCCGTCATTGAATTCCTGCTGGACAAATCTCCAGACAAGCCTCATGGCGATTCCGCGGGTCACATCAAGAGCATGAAGGTACCGACACCCCCCTTCCCTGACATCATATCGTCTTTTTAGGAAATTGTATTAACCTGAAACTACATTCTATCTGAGCACCACAAAAAACTGTTATAATTTTTATTATTAATATAAAAACAAATATAAGCTAAAAAAAAAAATATATATATATATATATATATATATATATATATATATATATATATAATTTTTTTTTATTTATTTTTTTAGCACAAACTGACGCTTTTTGGGGAGTGTACAGCTTGTATAACAGTGTCAATTTGCTGTCCCCTCAAAATAACTCAACACACAGCCATTAATGTCTAAACCGCTGGCAACAAGTCAGTACACCCCTAAGTGAAAATGTCCAAGTTGGGCCCAAAGTGTCAATATTTTGTGTGGCCGCCATTATTTTCCAGAACTGTCTTAACCCTCTTGGGCATGGAGGTCACCAGAGCTTCACAGGTCACCACTGGAGTCCTCTTCCCCTCCCCCATGATGACATCACAGAGCTGGTGGATGTTGGAGACCTTGCGCTCCTCCACCTTCCGTTTGAGGATGCCCCACAGATGATCAATAGGGTTTAGGTCTGGAGACATGCTTGGCCAGTCCATCACCTTTACCCTCAGCTTCTTTAGTAAGGCAGTGGTCATCTTGGAGGTGTGTTTGGGGTGGTTATCATGTTGGAATACTGCCCTGCGGCCCAGTCTCTGAAGGGAGGGGATCATGCTCTGCTTCAGTATGTCACAGTACATGTTGGCATTCATGGTCCCCTCAATGATCTGTAGCCCCCCAGTGTCGGCAGCACTCATGCAGTCCCAGACCATGACACCCCCACCACCATGCCTGACTGTAGACAAGACACACTTGTCTTTGTCCTCCTCACCTGGTTGCCCCCACACACGCTTGTCACCATCTGACACCAAATACCTTTATCTTGGTCTCATCAGAGCACAGGACATGGTTCCAGTAATCCATCTCCTTAGTCTGCTTGTCTTCAGCAAACTGTTTGTGGTCTTTCTTGTACATCATCTTTAGAAGAGGCTTCCTTCTGGGACGACAGCCATGCAGACCAATTTGATGCAGTGTGCGGCGTATGGTCTGAGCACTGACAGGCTGCCCACCTCACCCCCCCCACCCCTACAACCTCTGCAGCAATGCTGGCAGCACTCATACGTCTATTTCCCAAAGACAACCTCTGGATATGACGCTGAGCACGTGACCTCAACTTTTTTGGTGGACCATGGCGAGGCCTGTTCTGAGGGGAACCTGTCCTGTTATACCGCTGTATGGTCTTGGCCACCGTGCTGCAGCTCAGTTTCAGGGTCTTGGCAATCTTCTTATAGCCTAGGCCATCTTTATGTAGAGCAACATTTCTTTTTTTCAGATCCTCAGAGAGTTCTTTGCCATGAGGTCCCATGTTGAACTTCCAGTGACCAGTATGAGAGAGTGAGAGCGATAACACCAAATTTAACACACCTGCTCCCCATTCACACACCTGAGACCTTGTAACACTAACGAGTCACATGACACCGGGGGGAGGGAAAATGGCTAATTGGGCACAATTTGGACTTTTTCACTTAGGGGTGTACTGACTTTTGTTGCCAGCGGTTTAGACATTAATGGCTGTGTGTTGAGTTATTTTGAGGGGACAGGAAATTTACACTGTTATACAAGCTGTACACTCACTACTTTACATTGTAGACAAGTGTCATTTCTTCAGTGTTGTCCCATGAAAAGATAGAGGAAAAGATTTACACAAATGTGACTGAGGGGTGTACTCATTTTTGTGAGATACTGTATAGATAAAATATATTTGGGGGTTCTAAGTAATTTTCTAGCAAAAACACAGAGATTTAATTGTAAACAAAAAGTGCCAGAAAAAGCGCGGTCCTTAACCACTTGCCGACCGCCGCACGCCGATGTACGTCGGCAGAATGGCACGGGCAGGCATAAGGACATACATGTACGTCCTTTGCCTCCCGCGGGTCGGGGGCCCGATCGGGCCCCCGCCCGGTGCCTGCGGCGGTCGGTTTTCGTTCGGGAGCGATCCCGGACGAGGGGACGGCCATTCATTCATGGCCACCCCCTCGCGATCGCTCCCGACGAATGGAAATCCCCGGTGACATCACTTCCTCTCCTGTAATGTAAACACAGGAGAGGAAGTGATGTATTCTCTCCTCTGTGTCGGTATTTTTCGTTCCGACACGGAGGAGAGCGGATCGGTGAGTTGCACCAACACACCCCACACACAGTAGAACATGCCAGGCACACTCACACCCCCCCTTTACCCCCCGATCACCCCCCCAATTACCCCTGCCCCCCAGTCACAGTGACACCAATGTCATTTTTTTTTTTTTTTTTTTGCATTGGTGTCATTTGTGACTGTAATAACTGTTAGGGCAGTTAGGGTTAGCCCCCTTTAGTTCTAATGTACCCCCCTAACCCCCCCAATAAAGGTTTAACCCCGTGATCACCCCCCGTCGCCAGTGTCACTAAGGCTGGGTTCACATTGCAGCGGTTTATGAGAACGAATGTGATTCGCACCGCACTGCAGTGCAAATCACATCCGATCTCTGTGCGATTCGAGTTCAGCCATTCGCCGCACCCGCCGCACCCGCCGCAAATTCGCACGGGACCCTTTTTTTGGCCCGCAGCAGAATCGGATCGCATGGGTGTTCACACCATGCGATCCGAGTTTGCAGATCGCACTGCGATATGCGAACTGATCTGGGGGTGTCAGTAACATTTCACTGACACTCCCAGCAGTTCGCATAGGGCAGTGTGAACTGCCGCCGGGAGGCATGCGATGCGGGAACCCGCCGCGGATTCGCGGCGTTTCCGCATCGCTCCAGTGTGAACCCAGCCTAATAAGCGATCATTTTTCTGATCGCTGTATTAGTGTCACAGGTGACGCTAGTTAGGCAGGTAGGTATTTAGGTTCGCCGCAGCTTTTTATAGCGCCAGGGACCCCCATATACTACCGCATAAAGCCCCCTGATTGCCCCCTAGTTAACCCTTTCACCTGTGATCACCATATAACTGTTACAGGTGACGCTGGTTGGTTAGTTATTTTTTTATAGTTTCAGGGCACCCGCCATTTATTACCTAATAAAGGTTTAACCCCCTGATCACCCGGCGGGTGTCATTTGTGACTAATAACTGTTAGGGCAGTTAGGGTTAGCCCCCTTTAGTTCTAAGGTACCCCCCTAACCCCCCCAATAAAGGTTTAACCCCGTGATCACCCCCCGTCGCCAGTGTCACTAAGGCTGGGTTCACATTGCAGCGGTTTATGAGAACGGATGTGATTCGCACCGCACTGCAGTGCAAATCACATCCGATCTCTGTGCGATTCGAGTTCAGCTATACAGATAGTATGGCTGAATTCGTGTCGCACCCGCCGCACCCGCCGCAAACTCGCACGGGACCCTTTTTTTGGTCCGCAGCAGAATCGGATCGCATGGGTGTTCACACCATGCGATCCAAGTTTGCAGATCGCACTGCGATATGCGAACTGATCTGGGGGTGTCATTAACATTTCACTGACACTCCCAGCAGTTCGCATAGGGCAGTGTGAACTGCCGCCGGGAGGCATGTGATGCGGGAACCCGCCGCGCATTCGTGGCGTTCCCGCATCGCTCCAGTGTGAACCCAGCCTAATAAGCAATCGTTTTTCTGATCGCTGTATTAGTGTCACAGGTGACGCTAGTTAGGCAGGTAGGTATTTAGGTTCGCCGCAGCTTTTTATAGCGCCAGGGACCCCCATATACTACCGCATAAAGCCCCCTGATTGCCCCCTAGTTAACCCTTTCACCAGTGATCACCATATAACTGTTACAGGTGACGCTGGTTGGTTAGTTATTTTTTTATAGTTTCAGGGCACCCGCCATTTATTACCTAGTCTCACTAGTGTACCCCTAAATTTAGGGGTGTCTACTTTCCAAAATGGGGTCATTTGGGGGGGGTTTGTGCCATCTTGGCATTTTTATGGCCTTCAAAACTGTAACGCCCTTAGAAAGCCTGAAGGCGGTGCTTGGTTTTCGGGGCCCCGTACGCGGCTAGGCTCCCAAAAAGTCCCACATATGTGGTATCCCCGTACTCAGGAGAAGCAGCAGAATTTATTTTGGGGTGTCATTTCACATATGCCCATGGCATGCGTGAGCAATATATCATTTAGTGACAACTTTGTGAAAAAAAAAAAAAAAAAAAAAAAAGTTTGTAATTTTCCCGCAACTTGTGGCAAAATATAAAATATTCCATGGACTCAACATGCCTCTCAGCAAATAGCTTGGGGTGTCTACTTTCTAAAATGGGGTCATTTGTGGGGGTTTTGTGCCATCTTGGCATTTTATGGCCTTCAAAACTGTAATAGGTAGTGAGAAGTGAAATCAAAAATTTACGCCTTTAGAAAGCCTGAAGGCGGTGCTTGGTTTTCGGGGCCCCGTACGCGGCTAGGCTCCCAAAAAGTCCCACATATGTGGTATCCCCGTACTCAGGAGAAGCAGCAGAATTTATTTTGGGGTGTCATTTCACATATGCCCATAGCATGTGTGAGCAATATATCATTTAGTGACAACTTTGTGTAAAAAAAAAAATAAAAATTTTTTTTTGTCATTATTCAATCGCTTGAGGCAAAAAAATAAAATATTCAATGGGCTCAACATGCCTCTTATCAATTTCCTTAGGGGGTCTACTTTCCAAAATGGGGTCATTTGGGGGGGTTTTGTACTGCCCTGCCATTTTAGCACCTCAAGAAATGAGATAGGCAGTCGTAAACTAAAAGCTGCGTAAATTCCAGAAAACGTACCTTAGTTTGTAGATGTGACAACTTTTGCGCAAACCAATAAATATACAATTATTGACTTTTTTTTTACCAAAGACATGTGGCTGAATACATTTTGGCCTAAATGTATGACTAAAATTGAGTTTATTGGATTTTTCTAATAACAAAAAGTAGAAAATATCATTTTTTTTCAAAATTTGCGGTCTTTTTACGTTTATATCGCAAAAAATAAAAATCGCAGAGGCAATCAAATACCATCAAAAGAAAGCTCTATTTGTGGGAAGAAAAGGACGCAAATTTTGTTTGGGTACAACATTGCATGACCGCGCAATTACCAGTTAAAGCAGCGCAGTGCCAAAGTGTAAAAAGACCTCTGGTCATTTACCAGCAAAATGGTCCGGTCTGAAAGTGGTTAAAGAGGAGTTTCCATTTGAAAAAAAAAAATTAAGTCAGCAGCTACAAATACTGCAGCTGCTGACTTTTAATAATTGGACACTCCCCTGTTCCAGGGTCCAGCGATGCGGGGGTTTGAAGCTCCGCTCGTCCACCCCCCCCCCTCCACTCCACTCGGCGGCGCCGGCTTTGCAACTGTCGGCACCCACTGCGCATGCGCGAGCCACGCCGCGTGCCATGATTGGCCGCGCAGTCATCTGGGACCTGTCGTGTGTCCAAGATGATTGACAGGAGGGAGGGGGCAGAGCTGAGCCCTTCCTGCGCCGAGGGGGAAGTGATGTCGCCAGCCCAGGCACTGAAGGAGGCAGACTACAAAGGACCCCCTAGCAACAGGCATTTAGAGGTAAGTTTAAAAAAAAAAACATTTTTTTTTCCAAATTTTTATTTTTTGTGCAACACCATTTTTAAGTGGATCTCATAGCAGAACATAGAAGAGTCTTTTGATATAGAGAATTATTCTCTCTCACTTTTAAACATTTTAGAAGCTTCACTTTATTTGTGTCTGTTGTTTTTCAGAACATCATTGAATTGAATCTGAGTGACAACCCAGCATGGATGGGGGACAAAGGCAACACCAAAGGGGACACATACGACGAGCAGCGCGCCCAGTTCATCTGCCCAGTGGTTGGACTGGAAATGAACGGCAAACACAGGTAGATGTTTTGGTCCAAGCTAAGCCCCTGGCAGATATATATATATTTACACTTTTTCACTGTATTTATTAAGAGCTCATTTTGTGTAGGGGACAGAAGACACCATTTTACTTCCCTGATCCTGCGCCCCCCCCCCCCCCCACAATTTAGTGATGTTTTTTTCCTTCGATTTCTTCAGATTCAGAGCAAGGTTATTACTCTTCTCTGGTCTGGATGATATCAGAACCCTAGAGCCCTGAGGATTCTGGAATCTCTGGATCTGCTGGGGATCTCCTTTTACTGTTCCTCTAGACTAGTGGACTCCAAACAGTGGCCCGGGGGCCAGATGCGGCCCTTTGCTTGTTTGAAGCACTATTTCATTCACTGACACCAATGAAGGGGCACAATTCCTCACAATAACACCAATGCTGGGGCACAGTTCCTCCCAATGACACCAACGATGGTGCCCAATTACACCAATGATGGGGCGCAATTCCTCCCAATGATACCAATGCTGGGGCACAGTTCCTGCCAATGACACCAACAAAGAAGCCCAAAGACGCCAATGATGGGGCACAATTTCTACCAATGATGCCAAGACTGGAGCTCTATTCCTACCAATGACACCAATGATGGGACACAATTCCTCTCACTGAAACCAAAGATGGGGCACTACTGATGCTGGAACATTTTCTACTCCCGGTGGCAACAGTGTGCAGGCGTCAGGAGGGAAAAGCTGAGATCCCCGCTGACGTCATCCCGCTCCGGGCACTGCAGAGGGAGGGGCCACAGATGTCAGCAGAGCGAAGTGGGAAGAGCCGAGATCCCCCCACTGACGTCAGCCCACTCCGAGCACTGAAGAGGGAGGGCCGGGAGTAGAGGAGAAGACCTTGGGTGGGTCAGCGGCGGCTGTGGATGGGGATTTTGCATGATATTTGCAGGGGTGGCCACACTGCACCTTATGCCAATGGGGTCGTTTTACAAAGCGGATTAAATTATTATTGTTTTAAGATCTTGACTAGGGCTTATTTTCGGGGTAGGGCTTATATTGCAGCCCTTCCCGATAATCATGCTAGCTCTTATTTCCGGGGCAGAGCTTATTTTCAGGGAAGTACGGTAACTATACCTGCAAAAGGGGTCGGCCGGAAGTCATCTAGCAGGACTTAATTTTCTGACTAAAGTTCCACTTTAATATTCAAACAAACTCTAATGTCCATTCATGTCTCCATGCTTTTATCTTTTGGTTAAGAAATCATTGTGAACCCCCCCCCCATGAGTAAAGGCAGATGAGTCTTGTAGTATTTACCTCATGGAATCAATCTGCCCTTAGCTCAGGCATACAGACAGGAGGGTGTGCTTAGCGGAAAAAGCTCCTCAGAACATCAGATGTCAAGCGTCCCCTCCCCCCTCCCTTAAATCACAGTTCACCCTCATCCCCTTCCCCCTTATGTTGTGCTGCTGCTGGAGACTGTTGAGATTATGGGGAGGCGGAGATGAGGTCACTGCGGCTGCACAGAGAGGCGTAGCATCTATAGGAGGAGATCTGTTCTCTCTGCTGAATCCTGAGACCCAAACTATAGAGACCTAAATGTAATTCTCCATCACGTGTGATAACTAGCCGCTATTGGCGCCGTTCTGCTGCATCTAGCAGGTAGGGAGGCGGCGGTGTCTCTTGTCTAATATGGTTTTGTTTTGGCGAGTGTTTTTTATTATAGAGGAAGTTGGCTGCCCTGATATATTGCATGTCTTTGTTCCTCTGCAGATTCAGTGTGCTGAGAGGGTGCGGCTGTGTGTTCTCTGAGCGCGCCCTGAAGGAGATCAAGACCGACGTCTGTCACAAGGTAAAGGGACCGACAGGACTGTTTTTTTAGGTGCTGCCAAAGTTCTGGTTTATCCCATGGTGACAGAAGTCACTTACCTCAGCCATTTTTTATTTTTTTTTTATTTTTGTCCTAATGTGTCCTTGTGAAAGGAATTTGGCAGGTAGGCAGGATGGTTTTCATTCCAACAGGTACTGTCTCTGATACACCTTTATTACTTGCACTCACCGGCCACTTTATTAGGTACACCTTGCTAGTACCAGGTTGAACCCCCTTTTGCCTTCATTCTTGGTGGCGTAGATACAACAAGGTTGTTGGATACGTTCCTCAGAGAATTTGCTCCATAGTGACCTGGTAACATCATCCACCACATCCCAAAGGTGCTCTATTGGATGAGATGTGGGGAGTGTGGAGGCCATTGGAGGACAGGGACCTCATTGTCCAGTGGTGAGATGATTGGAGCTTTGTGACATGGGGCATTATCCTGCTGGAAGGAGCCATCAGAAGATGGGGACACTGTAGTCATAAAGGGATGGACATGGTCAGCAACAATACTCTGGTAGGTTGTGGTGATTAAACCATGCTCAATTGGTACTAAGGGGCCCAAGTGTGCCAAGAAAATACCCCCACACCATTACACCCCCCAGCACCAGCCTGAACCGGTGATGCCCCATCCCCCACACCATTACACCCCCACCACCAGCCTGAACCGGTGATGCCCCATCCCCCACACCATTACACCCCCACCACCAGCCTGAACCGGTGATATCCCACCCCCCACATCATTACACCCCCACCACCAGCCTGAACCGGTGATACCCCATCCCCCACACCATTACACCCCCACCACCAGCCTGAACTGGTGATACAAGGCAGGATGGATCCATGCACCAAATTCTGACCCCACCATCTGAATGTCGGAGCTGAAATCCAGACTCATCAGACCAGGAAACATTTTTCCAATCTTCTATTGTACAATTTTGGTGATCCTGTGCTAATTGTAGCCTCAGCTTCCTGTTCTTAGCTGACAGGAGTGGCACCTGGTGTGGTATTCTGTTGCTGTAGCTCATCTGCTTCAAGGTTGGACGTGTTGTGCCTTCAGAGATGTATTCTGCATATCTTGGATGTAACGAGTGGCTATTTGAGTTACTGTTGTCTTTCTATCATCTGGAACAAGTCTGCCCATTCTCCTCTGACCTCAACCAGGCATTTTCCACCACACAACTGCCGCTCACTGGGTATTTTCTCCTTTTTCCCACCATTCTCTGTAAACCCCGAGAGATGGTTGTGTGTGAAAATCCCAGAAATACTCAGACCAGCCCCTTTGCCACCTTCAACCATGCCACGTTCAAAATCACTTAAACCTCCTTTCTTCCCCCCCCCCCCCCCATTCTGATGCTCGGTTTGAACTTCAGCAGGTCGTCTTCACCACGTCTAGATGCCTAAATGCATTGAGCTGCTGCCATGTGATTGGCTGATTAGCGATTTGTGTTTCCAAGCAATTAAACGGGTGTACCGAATAAAGTGGCCAGTTCAGTGTATATCTGGTTTCTCACCATTAAAGTATAGATTACTCCAAACTTTAATCTGATTCCACTTGCGGAACTAAACCCATCGATTTACCATTTAAAAAAAAAACAGTTACATCCCGGCATCTGCCAGGAATGCTAACTGTCATATTGGTTGTGCTCTTAAAACATACTGTCAAACCATCAAATGTCTGGTGTCATAACTGATCACATGTGCAGCACCATGGAATTTGCACATCAAACGGAGGCCAAGATGGCGGCTTTCTTGGCTGAAAATGATAGGAGGGCATAGCTCCGCTATAGCGCCACCCATAGACTTCACTGGGCAGCCAAAGTTTTCTCTGAGAGTATGCACATTGCCCGCTCCTATTACAGAGACCAAGCTAGCAACGGGCGCTTTCGGTCCCCCACTAACGATCGGTAGCAGACAGGACCGGTTGCTGTGCATGTGACAGCCGGTCACATGATCGCTGATCCTTCACGCCCCCCTGAGTTTACAGACCTCAATAAAAGGGACACTGGGGCTGGGTTGGGTATGGGTTAAGAATCATTAGTGTTCCTGTATGAATATGGTTCCTATTCAATCTAGCCTCTAATGAGAGTGCCATTTCCCCGTGGTTTCTGTTTCAAACTGACCACTCTAATCACAGAAGCAGATCCATGCTGGTGCGGTCAGCTTGCATCCATGAAATCAGTGCTGGGAGTTGTAGGATGCCATGCCTGACACGTGGCATGCCAGTACCTTCCTTGGTCAGCCTTGTGGCCATACGCCTGCCCAGCACTCGTCCATTAAGGGCGCACGGGCGTGCCCCCCCCCCCTGTCTATTGCCTCTCCTTCTCTATCCATACGTTTGACTCCTTTCAGGACACCGGGCCATGGATTCCAATGTGGGGGGGGGGGGGTTGTTTGTTTTTTTTTCTTTTTAATATTTATTTTTTATTTTGAAGCATCGGTTAAAGCCGCAGGCTCTAATAGGCTTCGATATAGGGGGGGGCTCGGGTCGCAGAGAGTGTTAAAACAGCAAATCAATATTCGCTGTTGTAACACTGATCCTCCTCCCAGCTAGGGAAGGAAGGTGGTTTTGACACCGGTCACCTGAATGGCTGAAAGGACTGGCAATTCTATTGGATGCCTAGGAGAAGGAAGAGGAAGGGAGGAGCTGGAAGCCACCACGAAGGAGAGGAATCTGAGCCCTGCTGCTGCACTGCCACCCGTCATGATTGGGTAAGTGCCGGAACTGATCGGCAAACGGCAGAGGAGGGGGGGGGGGGTTGGGTGGTTGTTTGCCCCCCCCCCCCACAAAAAATACCAGCTGCCTCTGCCAGCACTGTTTGACAGTGATTTCCATCTGAAGCCCTGCTGTCATGACTGCAGCTGAGGGGAGAATATACTGCCCCCACAGTGTGTAAGGCCACGCCCCAATCTATGGTGGAGTGAGATGTGATAGGCCAGTGATGGCGAACCTTGGCACCCCAGATGTTTTGGAACTACATTTCCCATGATGCTCATCCACTCTGCAGTGTAGTGGAGCATCATGGGAAATGTAGTTCCAAAACATCTGCAGTGCCAAGGTTTGCCATCACTGTGATAGGCACATAACTACCGAATAAAAAAAAAAAAAAAAGAATTTAAAAATATATATAAAAAATATACATCCCATAGAATACTAATTGCTCTATTGTAATGGCCTTCTAATGTAGTGTGTTCACAAAAATACTTTAGGCAGTTATGGCTATAATAAAGTAAAACTGCGCTAGTGAAATACAAAAGTGAATCCCCACCTCCTGGGGAACACAACAAAAGTCTTCCCAGATGTATAGGACTCTCAAAATTTATAGAGAAGTCCTAAATTGCATGATGTAACAGCAGTCATTAATTAGCATGGCTCAGGCTTCCATAGAAGAACCACCAAAAAAAAAAACACGTTTTTATACCACTTATTTCTCGGCTCGGCGTCCCACTAGCACCATGTTAAAAGAAAAAAGGAGACCATGCGCTCCGCAATAACATAAAAATCCAATGAATTGATTTATTAAAAGAAAATAATTGCACTTGCATATGTTAAAGCTTCAAACAGATGTATAATTCAGGCTGAATCACACTTCGGGGACACGCCCTGTTGCCTGATGACGTCACCGTATGTAGCTCCTCTTGCGCGTTTTGTCAGAGTTTGACGTCTTCCTGGGCAATTAACAACTTTGACAATCGGCTTGGCCTCCTTTTTTGCCAATTATCACAGCTTATGTTGCTTTCAGAAAGGGCAGAGGACTTTTCCACTTGTTTTTTGTGAATGGGAGGAAAAGGTGTTTCCGCTAGAAAAACCGATCTAAATCTCTGTGTGTGTGTTTTTTTTTTTTTTTTTTTTTTTTTTTATTTTTTTTTAGCCCTATAGTGTCAAGGGGTCAATAATGCCTAGAGGCCCAAGGCAAATTTAACAGTGACAACCTGACAGCAACTCTGACTAATTTGGATACCCAAGTATGTTTTATAGACATTGCAATTCGTTTAGTTCCGAATTTTTAGTTTAACAAATTTTGAAAAATTCTTTAATTTGGAAATATCTGAATTAACGAAAACCTATTATTTTTGACAATTTTTTTTCTGAATATTCGTAATTTCCAATTTTTGGAAAATTAGTAATTCAAATTCCGGAAATAAGAACGAAAATTAGAAAACATGAAAATTCAAAAATCTGAAATAGCAAACTAACTAATAACTTAATTACTAACTATTAAATTTATAGGTATTGGAATTTCCTTTTCAAATTTGGCTGTTGGTGAACGAATACGAATTTATCTGAAATAACAAATTATCCGAAATAACGAATGCCGTATCTACGAATGAAATGTAACAAATTATATCAGGGGTTGACAAATTTGCTTGGAATCTAGGAGCCAGCTAAAAAAGTTAGGAGCCAGGTCCGTGACGGCGATCTGGACCTGTCCCTGGCCTGACATGGAGACGAGTGAGGGGAAGATAGCCCCCAGCCCCCCACATATGAGATCACCCCTCATTGGACACACCGCTCGAGTGCTAAATGGCCGCTGTGATTGGTCATTTAGCATGATCTGTGATTGGCTGTATCCAAGGGACACGGCCAACACAGAACTTCCCCGATGCTCGCCCATGGCGGCGTGCAGAGGGGAAGTAAACAGGAGGATGTCTAGGGACGCCCTCCCGGCAATTGGTGTCCGCGCTGTAGACATCTTTCGTCTATAGCGCGGGCACGAAGTGGTTAACAAAAGAATGTGACTATTATTTCCGACATATTCCCGCTCATTTACTGCCATTTCCCTGCTAAGGGTTAGATCAGGTCCGCCTGAAAAACTGACAGGTGAACCTGATCAGACAGCCCTTGTGAAAGGGGTCAAGCAGAGAGGATTACAAATAATATTTTTTTTTTCCTTAATTAAAATAATTTTTTTTTTTTACTTTTTACAAAAAAAAAAAAAAATTACAAAAAAAAAATATAAATATATATATATATATATATATATATATATATATATATATATATATATATATATATATATATATATATATATATATATATATTTAAATTAATAAATGTAATATATATATATATATATATATATATATATATATATATATATAATATAATGAGAAGCCATTTACCAGCCACCACACACTGTTGGGCAAAAAACAGGCAGGGGTGCTTCACTCCATTAGGAATTAGCATTATTGGAATAGGGTGTAATTTCTACATCCACCACAAGATGGCGCCAGACTACCGAAAGATTTTAGAAGGCCGCAAAGCCGCGGCCTCAATTACTGGCCGGCGCGGCCCGATGGAATTGCGCGGCGGAGTTCGGGGTCCAGATGGAGACAGGATACCCCAGCAGCGTTGCCCCAGTCGCCAGGACACGAAATCTAGGCGCAAATGCGACCTGGCGACCGGGGTTTGTCGAGCCCTGAATTATAATAATAATAATGATTTTTTCTTATTATTTTTATTATTTATTCCATTTGTGTAGACACGTCATTCGTTATTTCATATAATTCATAACTTCGGATAAATTCGTGTTCGTTACGTTCACTAACAGACAAATTTTGAAAGGAAATTCCAATACCTATCATTTATTAGTTAAGTTGTTGCTAGTTGGCTATTTAGATTTTTCGGATTTTCTGTCGCTCCTGATTGGCTCAGATACAGAATGAGGACGGGAGCCCTGTGTGTCTCTGAGCGGTGGTCCTGGAGCGAGCATACACGAGTGCATACAGGAGTGATTCCATAGCAGGCAGCTTGAGGGCACTCAGTGGGAGGGAT
>NW_027507789.1:220950304-220967930 GCF_037356315.1 Lithobates pipiens
CCACTGACACCAATGATGGGGCACTATTCCTCCCACTGACACCAATGATGGGGCACTATTCCTCCCACTGACACCAATGCTGCGGCACTATTTCTCCCACTGACACCAATGATGGGGCACTATGCCTTCCACTGACACCAATGATGGGGCACTATTCCTCCCACTGACACCAATGCTGCGGCACTATTCCTTCCACTGACACCAATGATGGGGCACTATTCCTCCCACTGACACCAATGCTGCGGCACTATTTCTCCCACTGACACCAATGATGGGGCACTATGCCTTCCACTGACACCAATGATGGGGCACTATTCCTCCCACTGACACCAATGCTGCGGCACTATTCCTTCCACTGACACCAATGATGGGGCACTATTCCTTCCACTGACACCAATGATGGGGCACTATTCCTCCCACTGACACCAATGATGGGGCACTATTCCTCCCACTGACACCAATGATGGGGACACTATTCCTTCCACTGACGCCAATGATGGGGCACTATTCCTTCCACTGACGCCAATGATGGGGCACTATTCCTCCCACTGACGCCAAGGATGGGGCTCTATTCCTCCCACTGACGCCAAGGATGGGGCTCTATTCCTCCCACTGACGCCAAGGATGGGGCACTATTGCTCCCACTGACGCCAAGGATGGGGCACTATTGCTCCCACTGGCGCCGGGGATGGGGCACTATTGCTCCCACTGGCGCCGGGGATGGGGCACTATTGCTCCCACTGGCGCCGGGGATGGGGCACTATTGCTCCCACTGGCGCCGGGGATGGGGCACTACTTCTCCCACTGACAACTATTTTCCCCGCTAATACCAAAGATGGGGCATTGTTTACTCCCACTGGGCACAGTCCTGCCCTCCTAAAACCCGTTGCGTAGAAAGTTTGAACTCCCCTGCTTTATATCTTTACAAATAAAAATGTATCTTCTAGAGGTGATTTGTGTAAAATTATTTATTATTCTTAGGAAAATAAATGCAGAACAACTCAAGGCAACAATTTTTTAAAATGTGTTCGGGATGTATAAAGAGCCAACGAGAGAAATATGGTCCCCTGGGACTTTTAAGTGAGGAGATCATTAACCACTTTCAGACCGGACCAATTTGCTGGTCAAAGACCAGACCGCTTTTTGCGATTCGGCACTGCGTCGCTTTAACTGACAATTGCGCGGTCGTGTGATATGGCTCCCAAACAAAATTGACGTCCTTTTTTTCCCCACAATCAGAGTTTTCTTTTGGTGGTATTTGATCACCCCTGTGGTTTTTATTTTTTGCGCTATAAACAAAAATAGAGCGACAATTTTGAAAAAACGCATTATTTTTTACTTTTTGTTATAAATATCCCCCAAAAATATATTAAAAAAAAAAAAAACATTTTTTCCCTCAGTTTAGGCCGATACGTGTTCTTCTACATATTTTTTGTAAAAAAAAAAATCGCAATAAGCGATTATTGATTGGTTTGCGCAAAAGTTATAGCGTTTACAAAATAGGGGATAGTTTTATAGCATTTTTATTAATAATTTTTTTTTTTTTTTTTTACTAGTAATGGCAGCGATCAGCTATTTTTTTTTTTTTTTTTTTATTGTGACTGCGACATTATGGCGGACACATCGGACATTTTTGACACATTTTTGGGACCATTGTCATTTATACAGCAATCACTGCTATATAAATGCAGTGATTCCTGTGTAAATGACACTGGCAGTGAAGGGGTTAACCAGTGTTTGGCAGTGTTAGGGGTTAAGTGTTCCTAGGGGTGTGTTACTAACTGTGGGGGGGGGGCTGGGCTTTCATTTAGTGAACACTGATCTCTTCTCCAATCACACGGAGAAGAGATCAGCGTCACTAGTTGCTAGGGAGAATGGAGAAATGCTGTTTTACAACGGCATTTCTTCATTTGGCCGCTCCGTGAGACGATCGCGGGTATGCCCGCGGCGATCGAGTCCGCGGGTCCCGCGACCGGACTCACGGAGGTCCCGACCAGCGCGGGAGCGCGTCGCCGGCGGCGCGCTGCCGACGGCAGGGCGGCAAATTTTAAAGGGACGTACAGGTACGCCCATTTGCCTGCCCGTGCCATTCTGTCGACGTACATCGTTGTGCGCTGGTCGGCAAGTGGTTAAAGATCATAAAATAAAGAAATAAATAAGAAATATAATCATTTATTATACATACAATAAATTCATAATCAACACAAGTAAAAACATCCAGATGTCAGGCATAGATGAAAAGATGAACATCAAAAAAACAAACCATACACATAATAATACAATTCATAATATATATTGTAATTCCATAAAAAGGGGCATAGTACATCTCTACATGGTATATCTTGGCATCTATGGAGCCCGACGCATTTCATGGGCACCTGTTCAATCAGTCTTTGTTGTCAAGCCCCTGATATCTGAAAAATGTGGACCTTGTGTGTGTTTTTTTTTTTTTTTTTTTTTTTTTTTTTTTCTTATTGAGAAAAAAGCCATGCTAGGTAACAGTCCCAACTGGTCCTTTTAATTACTTGCATTACTACCGAACGAATCAGGCTTTTCACAGTGCATCTGGATGGGTCTGCAGCTTCTGGTCATGTGACCTCCACGCTCCGGGGGGTGGGGGGGGTCCTTCTCTCCAGATCCGGTGTGTCTCGGCAAGTCTTGAAAACGATAGTCCTGTGTCTGCTTCCGTGTCGCCACAATAGAGAATATACTACCAGCAGCCATACGGATGTAGTGAGCAAAGACAGCCAGGTGCAGAGTATGCCGGGATGAGAAGTGGAGCCAGTCAGCAGGCAGGCTGCATTCCCTGAGTCTGTTTTCATTGTAAAACGTTCAGGACTGTATAACCTTCACATATCCATGCCTGTTTTTTTTGCAATTTAATAACCCTGTTTAGCACATTTTTGTTTGTTCACATTACAGACTAATAAAGTTGTAATATTTGCAGCAAATTTTAAATCGGATGCCTTGTCAGGATATCGGCATGCAAAGCCCCCCTCCCATCCCCCGGTCTCCCCGGAGGAGGGGGGTGTCATTTGCAGGATGTCACTTTTAGTCAAATACATCCCGGCTCTCTGGTGACACCATGCAAATGTTGGTTCACCGTGTCATGGATACGTCGGTAAGCCGTACTCGTCTGGAAGATACCAGTCCTCTTCTATGGGGACCTCCGCTCCTTTCAGGACTCGGCGCCGGTACTGCCTTTCCAAGCAGTCGGTGACCAGAGGGTATCGAATCGGGTCGAATTTGTTGGCATATAAATGCGGCGAGTCGGCCAACCATTGCAGGTCCCCAAGACCGTAGACGCAGATGTCGCGGACGTAATGGCCTTAGAGTAAGGGGGGGGGAGGGGAGAGGAAAAAAACAATGTTTTTAAGTTAAACCCAATTCATTGTTAAAGTGGTTCTGCACCTAAAAAAAAAATATTAAAAGCCAGCAGCTACTAATATTGCAGCTGCTGACTTTTAATAATATCACACTTACCTGTCCCAGGTTCCAGCGATGTCGGCGGCAGATGACGAGCGATCGCTCGTCTCGCTGCAGCCACCGCCGCCATCCTCTGTCAGGGAATCGGGAAGTGAAGCATGAGGGCTTCACTGCCCGGTTCCCTACTGCGCATGCGCGAGTTGCGCTGCACTTCTCTTATGGTCCCCCGCTGTGTCTCTGGGAACTGTGTGTTTCCCAGAACACAACGGGGGGGGGGGGAGCGAGGCGGGGGTCTGCGGCGGTCTGGCCGGAAGTGGGTGCAGTTACCTGGATTATCCAGGTAACTGCACCCCCCTCCCCCCCGAAAGGTGCCGATTGTGGCACCGGAGGGGGGGAGGGATAATACTAGCGGAACTTCCCCTTTAGGGTGAAGAACCGCTTTAAAGTGGATCTAAAGCAGGGATATGCAATTAGTGGACCTCCAGCTGTTGCAGAACTACAAGTCCCATGAGGCACAGCAAGACTGACATCCACAAGCATGACAGCCAGAGGCCGAGGCATGATGGGACTTGTAGTTTTGCAACAGCTGGAGGTCCGCTAATTGCAGATCCCTGATCTAAAGGCTAAAAGTGTTTGTGTGTTTTATTTTTTATTTTTTTTGTTTTGTTTTTTAACCTTAACCACTTGCCTACTGGTACACTTTTACCCCCTTCCTGCTTAAATATACTGTAGTGCGTTTCGGCAAAAAGCATGAAAAAAAATGCGTTGGTGTGAACTGAGCCTTAAAGCGTTTCTAAACCTAAAAACTTTTTTTACCTTTTTTAAATGCATTGTTTGCATTAGGGTAAAAAAACTTTTGCAGTTTCTCTGTGCCCCCCCCCCCACCCCGTTCCCCTATAGGAAGAGTAAGAGAGGGGAGAAGAGATCAGCGATGTGCGCGGCTCCATATATTCTCCTTTTTTACTTATTCTTCACACAGCATTGGCTCTTGCTGCTGTCAGTCAGATGCAGTGAAGAGAAAGTTGGGGGGAGGGGGGGTGGGCCTAAGCTTACTGCCACACTGGGGGCGGAGGCGCGTTGGCAGTAAAGCGTCGCTTTACCGTTGTCTTAGTGCTGCTTTTTGCCCGCTTGCAGGGCGCATTTAACCTCGCTAGCGGCCGCAGAAAGGGTTAAAAGCGCCGTGTTGCGGCGCTGCCGAAGCGCTTTGCAGGGGCTTTGGCAGCGCTGTCCATTCATTTCAATGGGCAGAGCATTTTGGGAGTGATGTATGCACCGCATGAAAGATGCTGCTTGCAGGACTTTTTTTTATTTTATTTATTTTTTTTTTTTTTATTTAATTTTTTTCCCGTCCTGCAAGTGCCCCGCCCCAGTATGAAAGGGGTCTCAGTCCTGCTGTGTAAGTCATTGGGGCACGGCCCCATAGACGCACAGGGCGGGAATGAGCAGACTATGCTCTCCCCAATAGCCAGCGGCTGGATATCGTAGTCCTAAAAAGAAGGGGAGGAGCCAGAATTGCCACCAGGGACCCCAGAAGAGGAGGCCGCTCTGTGCAATACCACTGCACAGAGCAGGTAATTATAACATGTTTTTTATTTTATTTTTTATACTTTTTTATTAAAGTAACAATTATTTTAGTAACACTTTAAGGTTAATCTACGTGGTGTGTGTGTGTTTGTGTGTGTGTTTTTTTTTTTTTTTTGCCTCCTTTAACACAGAAGGCTGTTTTTACTATTCTCACTGGCGCTGACCACCCACCTACATGCGGACATGGTTCCACTCAGATGGGTACAATTTTAACATTACATGCTGAGTTTGACAGTGGGCACTACGTGCAAGTTTTAATTATGTGTATTATAAATTATGATATAATTATATAATATATTTATAATATTATATTCATTATATGTTATTTTTGATATATTCTACTTTAATTATAAATATAAACGTTTGTCTTGCAGTTGTGGCACAGTTCTGCATCACAAAATCGATTATCGGTACTTAAAAAAAAAAAAAAAAAAAATTGCCTCCCGTATGACTGCAAACCTTTGCGTAGACATCGCCACAAGTGTGAGGTGCTTCGCTTTTTTTTTTTTTTTTTTTTTTTTTTTTATAAACAGGAATTTTACCGTTGCATCCAGAGTGATTTATCCCCTCTTGGTCCCTCCACTTAATAGCTCGGATATTTCCCTCCCATCCTGCATCGGGGGCGGATCCTGGGGCACCTGAAAGAAGTTAATGGATCACTATTATCACACTTTCTATTAATAAACTCGCCCCTAAATATTACATTTTTCTCTATCAGAAAATGTACTGGATAGCTTTAATCAGGGCCGGCACAAGAGGTGGGCAGAGAGATCACTCCGCTGATTCGCCCCCCGCTGAGCAGGCGGATGACAGGTTTGTCTCCACTCACTGTGGAGAGTGGAGATGGGCCCAGTTCTGCTCTCCTCTATGGGGAGATCACAGACCACCTGTCTGTTTTCATCCGATCCGCCAGAAGGATGGAAAATAGGACCACCAATTTGGCACTCCAAACCCCTCCCCTCCCCTCCCCCCGGGTGCTAGATGACCTTGTCCCGTGTTCTGCCAATAACTGTCCCCCCATCGGATAGTGTCCACCCCATACTGCTCAGGTGCGCCCGCATATGAAAAGGACGTTCAAACAACACATGTGAGTTATCGCCAGGATCGTTAGAGCGAGAGTAATAATTCTAGCACTAGACCTCCTCTGTAACTCAAAACTGGTAAACCTGTACACATTTTTATATGTTGCCTATGGAGATTTTTAAGGGTAAAAGTTTGTCGCCATTCCAGAAGCGGGCGCAATTTTGAAGCGTGACGTGTTGAGTATCAATTTACTCGGCGTAACATCTTTCACAATAAAATTAATAAAAAAAAAAAAACTATATATATATATATATATATATATATATATATATATATATATATATATATATATATATATATATATATATATATATTTATATATTTATTTCTCTCTCTCTCTGAGTTACATATGCGGTCGCTTCTGCACGTGAGCTCGGCAGGACGGGGCGCGTTTAAAATAAATAAACATTTTCTTATTTATTGTACCTTTCTTTATTTTTACACTGTTAAAAAAAAAAAAAAAAAAAAAAGTGTCACTTTTATTCCTATTACAAAAAAATGTAAACATCCCTTGTAATAGAAAAAAAGCATGACAGGACCTCTTTAATGTGAGATCTGAGGTCAAAAAGACCTCAGATCTCATATTTACACTAAGATGCAATAAAAAAGTGTCATTTAAGAAAATGATTTAAAAAAAAAAAAATATTGCCCTTTTTAAGAGCTTTGGGGCGGAAGCAACGTTTTGACTGCAATGTCATGGAGACGGTTGGGGGCCATCTTCCCCTCACTCGTCTCTATGCACAGCCACCGAGAAGACTAGGTAACCTCCGCCGCTGCCGACGGCTCCGGTAAGCGGAAGAGGGCACTGGAGTGCGGGGGGGGGGGGGGGGGGAGGCTCTCCGCCGCCGATTAAAAGTGATCATTGCCCCAGCTTTCCTGTACCAGGGTGGCTCCTTTCTCTTGCAGCATTCTATGGAGCCACCCTTGCATGCTAGTGTTGTGTCTTCTTACACCAGCCATTCTCAACTAGGGTTCTTTGAGCTGTGGCTGATTGTTGACGTCCCGTTCTGATGGTGCTTGCATAGGTGTGGGGGCCAACTCCACTTTGCAAAGTCAGGTGCAGGACACCAATGGTCGTTTTAGCTGTCCGTAAGGGTGGTCTTCTGTTCACCACCATAAAGACAGCATTCTTTCCACTGCCCACCAAGGTAAAGGGCATTTTATTTCCACTCACCCAGTGAATTTATTTTACCAGGGTTCCCCCAAGACCTAAAAATTATTTCTAGGTTGAAGGACCTGGGACGGCTTCTGTCACATTTAGGAGGTACGGGGCACCACCTGCACAGCCACATCAATCACTCTGAGATGTGTGAATGAGAAAACGACAAGCCCCATCTGCCTCCGCAGTAGACAGACTTGTAGATCCCAATGGACTAGAAGAGCGCTATTGACACTTCTAACCGGTTTCAAGCAGAAGGCTCGTACAAAGGTACAAGCAAGAAAGCTGTAGGACGTGTTTGCAGGATTGTTCCAGAACTGAAGCAGTTAATTAATCAGGTTTTCCTTAACCCTTTCATGACTAAGCCTATTTTTGGAATTTGGTGTTTACAAGTTAAAATCCATATTTTTTGCTAGAAAATTACTTGGAACCCCCAAACATATATATATATATATATATATATATATATATATATATATATATATATATATATATATATATATATATATATATATATATATATATAAATTTTAGCAGAGACTCTAGAGAATAAAATGGCGATTGTTGCAATATTTTATGTCACACGGTATTTGCGCAGCGGTGTTTTAAACGCAACTTTTTGGGAAAAGGGACACTTTCATGAATTTAAAAAAAACAAAACCTTAAAATTAGCCCAATTTTTTTGCGTGATGTGAAAGATAATGTTACGCCGAGTAAATAGATACCAAACATGTCACACTTTATAATTGCACGCACTTGTGGATTGATGACAAAGTACGGTACCTCAAAATCTCAATAGGCGACGCTTTAAAAAAAATTTACGGTTACCAGGTTAGCGTTACAGAGGAGGTCTAGTGCTAGAATTATTGCTCTCGCTCTGACGATCGCGGCGATACCTCACATGTGTGATTTGAACACCGTTTACATACGCAGGCGCGACTTCCGTATGCGTTTTCTTTGCTTCGCGGGGACGGCAGGCGCTTTAAAATTTTTTTTTTTTTTTTTTTATTGTATTTATTTTAAAATGACTAAATTGTTTTAAAAAAATAAAAAATTTGATCACTTTTATTGCTGTCATAAGGAGTGTAAACATCCCATGTGACAGTAATAGGTGGTGACAGGTTCTCTTTATGAAGGGATCGGGGGTCTAAAAGACCCCCCACCCCTCCTTTACACTTCAATGTATTCAGATCGCCGAAAACGGCGATTCTGAATACCGTATATCTTTTTAAAACCAGAGCCATTGGCAGCCGAGTAAACGGGAAGTTACGTCATGACGTCGCTTCCGTGTTTACTATGAGGAGACTGGAACGAAGCCGATTACGGCTTCGTTCCAGTTCCTCCCCAGCAGCCGGAGGCGTCGGAGAGTGAATCGGTGCTCCTGATCGAGCGGGAGCACCGGTAACAGCGGCGGGAGGGGAGGGGACGTCCCCTCCCACTCCTCCGGCATAACAGCCGAGCGGCTTTTAGCAGCATCGGTTGTTATGCCTGGATAGCCAATCGCCTGCTGAAAAAAAAACGGTACTGGGATGATGCCTGCAGGTGCGGGCATCATCCCGGTATACCCCCCGGAAGCTGTGTACGCATATCTGCGTACGCTCGGCGGGAAAGGGTTTTAAACTGAAATTTCTCAGGGCCCCTATATATTCTATATTCACTCCTGACTTTACAGTGGCACTCCGCGTCAGATAAAATTGGTTATTCAGATACCCAATTTTCATAGTACAGCCCCTTTTTTCATTGCATAAACCGTCTCTTACCTTTAATCCTGTTGAGCGTTACCCAGTAGTGCTCGTCCGGACTGTACGTGTCCCTTGACCATTCAAGAAGATCTGTTGCCCGCTTGTCGGAAAGCACAAACTGAACAAAGTCCCTAGTGAGGGCGTAGTACGCCGTCCCGAAATACAGGGTCAGGTTATAAGGCGGATCCCCTTTTCCCTTTTTGGTGGGATAAACATAGGACTTCCCCTTGTGAACAAACTCTTTATAACTAACTTGCGTTCGGTACTTAATGTGATCTGGTTGTTTCACGCCCGGTGTTAGGTTCTTGCCGTTCCATTTGCTTTTTAAGTAATCTATGATTTCCCTGTTTGTTTTGATTGGGAAGTCCTGGCCGCAAAGATTGATGACGTGAGTCCACGGAGAATCGGAACGCGCCAAGTCCTCCATGCAGTTGAGGTCCGCTTGCAGGCGGGAGATCCCAGCGTAGACCACCGTCTCCCGTTTTGTAGCAATGAAAACGTTTGGAAAGCAGTCCGCCACTTTCTGTACCGCTTGGCTGAAGTCTTTGGGTGACTTTTGGTCAACGTGGATGCAGTAGATGTTCTGCGGGGTGTAGATGGCGGTGAGGAGTTTCAAAAACATCTCCAGATTTTTGTGTATGGTCAATATGAAGGCCAAAGGGTTGCTGGCTTCCTCCTCGGACAGAGATTTGGTTATAAAGTGTAATTCCTCTATCAGGGTGGAACAATTGTTCTTGGGACCTAGGATGGTCGGTGGTGGCTTCTTGGTTGGCATTAGAGCTTCTTGACATAAATTTCCCACCACTAGAGCAGCCGGCTTTCCTTCGAACAATGATTTGCACAGTTCTCCGGGGTAGTAGCCGCATTCTTTGATCTCGGACAGAATGGATGTCCCGTCTTCTGGTTGGGTGATGTTGTTTAAGGCCAACAGGACCAGACAGACTCCTACACATAATAGAAACCCGGACTTGGTGCAACCAAGAAGGCTCATTGTCTTCTCTCCCGAGACTCATTCATTCACATAATCGGCAAATTTTCTCTAAAATCCTAAAGGTGGGAAAATTAATAACAATTATAATTAAAGCTGAACTCCAGAAACAGACTATGTATCAATAAAGTATATCTAAAGCCAAAGCTTCAGTAAGACGTATAGTAAATAAAGTCATCACTGGCAATAATCAGCATTTTTAAAGTTGACCTTGCACCTAAAGGAGAAACCAGATTCTGATGATAATTTGGGTGTAACTTCATCAAACATCCTTTTTACAACAAGTGACTTTAACATTTTATTCATTCACTTTTGATTCTCTCCTCTGAACATCTATGTCAGGAAATGGTACCACATCAGAGGGTGGAAGAAAAGGGGTATTTACGTATTGGAACCAGGTCCGCCTTCTCTCTGCTCTTCTTGCCTAACAAAATGAGTTAGCACTTCCTTTCTGCCTGTTAAAGTGAATGTAAAGGTTCAATTTTTATTTTTATAAAAATAAAAATGGCGTACTTACAGTGGGGAAAATACTGATTTGATCGCCTGCAGATTTTGTAAGTTTGCCCCACTTGCAAAGAAATGAAGGGTCCATAATTGTTATCATGGGTGTATTTTACATGATATACAAACAGAAGAAAAACAGCGCCAATCTAAGTGCAGTATTTTTAGATCACAGACATTTAATTTGTAAAGTAATACACTCACTCTCTACCAGAAAGTTTCAGGCACATCGTATTTTAAAAAAGGTCTCTGGGGGACATCGCAGGGCTCCCGAGGAGAAGCGGTTTCTCATTCAGCTGTGTCTTTCGTCCGGTGGCGCCGGTGGTTCCCAGCGTCGCACGGCCCGGTGTAGCAGCGTCAGGGAGGTCCGTTCGTTGGTCGTGGGGGCGCACTGCGATGACGTTCGTTACGTTTACGTTGCACACGTTCGGAGCATGTGTGCTCCTTCATCAGGCATTTTACATGATAGAGACAGAATATCAACCAAAAACCTAGAAAAAGCACGTGATGCAAATGTTCTAAACTGAGTTGCAGTTCAGTGAGTAAAATAAGTATTTAATCCCCAAGCAAAACATGACTTAGTAGTTGGTGGAGAAACCCTTGTTGGCAGCACAGAGGTCAGATGTTTCTTGTAGGTGGTGATCAGGTTTGCACACATCTCAGGAGGGGTTTTGGTCCTCTCTTCTCTACAGATCTTCTCGAAATCCTTAACCACTTGAGCGCCCCAAGCTACGTCATATGACGTTGTGGGCTTTGTGGTGGTATATCTGAATGATATAGAGAAAGAGATGGCGCCCTCTAAGTGCAGCAATAAAGTTGCTCAAATTTATTTAAAAATGGTTAAAAAACACTCACATTAAAGGGGTTGTAAAGGTTTGTTTTTTATTTTCTACATAGGTTCCTCTAAGCTAGTGCATTGTTGGTTCACTTACCTTTTCCTTCGATTTCCCTTCTAAATGTTTTTTTTCTTTGTCTGAATATCTCACTTCCTGTTTCTCCTCAGTAAACTTCTCACCATCATCCGAGCTGGTGGTTAGTCAGCCAGAACAGCTTACTGAACAGCTTACTGAGGAGGAACAGGAAGTGAGAAATTCAGACAAAGAAAACAAAACAAAAAAATTTATAAGGGACATCGAAGGAAAAGGTAAGTGAACCAACAATGCACTAGCTTAAAGGAACCTATTTAGAAAATAAAAAACGAACCTTTACAACCCCTTTAAATTAGTGGTGTACAGGCACATCAGGGATATAATGTTTCATCCGTATGTCCATGGGGGCGACTCGCAGGGCTGTAAGGCAGGGTTTCCGGCATCTGACTTTTTTGACCGATGGTTGGTGTTTTGGTCTATTCCATGTATTTCCTCGGAATGGTCAGAGCAATCGGGGTAGTGCTGGTAGCTGTGGTGCCTTTAGTCCGGTGTTCAGGGAGTCGGTATCCTCAGGAGACGGGCTAGGCAAAGCGGCGCTTCGGAGCATGCATGCTCCTTCATCAGGCTTCAAGTGTAACTGAGGTTACAGACATCATTCAGATATCTGCGATTCCCTGCACCATAAGAACGATCATAGCGGCTGTTCCGCCACTTGATCGTTCTTACGGGCGGCAGGAGGGATGTGACACCCCCTCCCGCCGCCCTCCGGTGCTTCTACCGACTCACCGCTTCCATTGGTGAGTCAGACACAGGATGCGCCGGCCCCCGGATGATATCATAGGTCAGGGATATGCAATTAGCGGACCTCCAGCTGTTGCAGAACTACAAGTCCCATGAGGCATAGCAAGACTCTGACAGCCACAAACATGACACCCAGAGGCATGATGGGACTTGGAGTTTTGCAACAGCTGGAGGTCCGCTAATTGCATATCCCTGTCATAGATGGTCCCTGGAGTGTCTATGATTGTTCGGAGGCCGGGCACGATGTTATGACGTCGCGCCCGGCCTCTGCATTCAAATTAACGGCGTCTCCTTGGCTGGGAAGCCAAGATCTTTTTTTTTTTTTTTTTTTTTTTTTTTTTTTTTTTTTTTAGGCTTCCCAGCCTAGAGGTGAGATGCGGGGTCTTATTGACCCCATATTTCACTGTAAATAGGTCCGATCGTGCCATATTCCTATTACAAGGGATGTTTACTTTCCTTGTAATGGGAATAAAAGTCATCAAATTATTATTATTTTTTTTTAAAGTGTCAAACTAAAAAAAAAAAAAAAAAAATTTTAAACGCCCCTGTCCCCCTGTGCTCGTACGCAGAAGCGAACGCATACGCAAGTCCCGCCCACATATGAAAACGGTGTTCAAACCACACATGTGAGGTATTGCCATGAACGTTAGAGCGACAGCAATAATTCTAGCCCTAGACCCTCCTCTGTAACCCAAAACATGTAACCAGTAAAAAAATTTAAAGCGTCGCCTATGGGGATTTTTAAATGCCAACGTTTGGCGCCATTCCACGAGCGTGTGCAATTTTGAAGCGTGACATGTTGGGTATCTATCTACTCGGCGTATCTTCATCTATCACATTATGCAAAAAAATTGGGCTAACTTTACTGTTTTTTTTTTTTTTGTTTTTTTTGTTTTGTTTTTTTAAAAGTGTTCAAAAAATTGCTGCACAAATACCGTGCGAGATAAAAAGTTGCAACGACCGCCATTTTATTCTCTAGGGTCTTTGCTAAAAAAACATATATAATGTTTGGGGGGTTCTATGTAGATTTCTAGCAAAAAAAATATGAATTTTACACATAGGAGAGAAATGTCAGAATTGGCCTGGATGCGAAGTGGTTAAAGTTCCTTGGATGTCTCTTGGCAACTCGAAGTTTCAGCTCCCTTCATAAATTTTCTATAGGATTAAGGTCCGGAGACTGGCTAGGCCACTCAATGACCTTAATATGCTTCTTCTTGAGCCACTCCTTTTGTTGCCTTGGCGGTATATGTTTTTGGTCATTGTCATGCTGGAAGACCCGTCCACCACCCATCTTCAGTGTTCTGGCTGAGGGAAGAAGGTTCTCATCCAAGATTTCACAATACATGGCCCCGTCCATTGGCCCCTCAATACGCCAAAGTCGGCCTGTACCTTTATCAGAGAAACAGCCCCAAAGCATCATGTTTCCACCTCAGTGCTTGACGGTAGGGATGGTGTTCTTTGGGTCATCGTCAGCATTTTTCTTCAACCAAACACTGCGAGTCGAGTTAATGCCGAAGAGCTTAATTTTGGTCTCATCTGACCACAGAACTTTCTCCCGATCCTTCTCTGAGTCATTTAGATGTTCTTTGGCAAACTTCAGACTGGCCTGTACATGTGTCTTCTTGAGGACGTAGGCCGTGCAGACGGAGCGGGATTTCAATCCATGGCGGCGTATTGCGTTACCAATGCTTGGTTTGGTGACTGTGGTCCCAACTGCCTTGAGATCATTCAGAAGCTCCTCCCGTGTAGTTCCACCCGTGTAGGGGTGATCCCTCACTTTTCTCATGACCATCCTCACCCCATGAGGAGAAATCTTGCACGGAGCTCCAGATCGAGGGCGATTGATGGTTATTTTGTATTTCTACCATATGCGAATAATCAATTCACCGGTTGTCTCCTCTCACCAAGATTCTTGCTGATGGTCTTGTAGCCCATTCCACTCTTGTGCAGGTCTACAATCTTCTCCCTGATGTCCTTTGACAGCTCTTTGGTCTTCCCCATGATGGTGACAGTTTGAATGGAAGAAAGAGATTCTGTGGACGGGAGTCTTCTATACACATAACGAGTTGTCGTTAGGAGAACCTTCTTACATGGACAGGACTAATCTGTGTACCACATGAGCACCTACTGTAGCCAGTCTGTAGGAGCCAGAATTATTGTTGGTTGGTAGGGGATAAAATACTTACCGTATATACTCGAGTATAGGCCGACCCGAATATAAGCCGAGGCCCCCAATTTACCCCCAAAAAAACTGGCAAACTTATTGACTCGTGTATAAGCCGAGGGTGAGACATGCCTGTCCATCCCTGTGTGTGTGTCCGTCCATCCCTGTGTGTCCGTCCATCCCTGTGTGTCCGTCCATCCCTGTGTGTCCGTCCATCCCTGTGTGTCCGTCCATCCATCCCTGTGTGTGTGTGTGTCCATCCATCCATCCATCCCTGTGTGTGTGTGTCTCCATCCATCCATCCATCCATCCCTGTGTGTGTGTGTCTCCATCCATCCATCCATCCATCCCTGTGTGTGTGTGTCTCCATCCATCCATCCATCCATCCCTGTGTGTGTCTCCATCCGTGTGTGTGTGTGTGTGTGTGTGTGTGTGTGTGTGTGTGTGTGTCCAGCCTACCTTTGTCCCGAGCCTCCGTCCCGTGCCTTGCCTCCTTGCCTCCGTCCCGTGCCGTGCCTTGCCTCCTTGCATCCGTCCCGTGTCGTGCCTTGCCTTGCCCCCGTCCCGTCCCGTCCCGTGCCGTGCCGTCCCGTGCCCTCTTCGTCGGCGGCCATTGTAAAGTTCAAAAGCTGCGCCGCCGCCTTCGCCTGTGATAGGCGGAACACTGAATTTCCCAGCAGCCTGTGTTCCGCCTATCACAGACGTCGTATCATCCTCGTCCGTAGTACGAGGATGATACGATGTCCGTGATAGGCGGAACACAGGCTGCTGGGAAATTCAGTGTTCCGCCTATCACAGGCGAAGGCGGAGCCGGAGGCGCGGCTTTTGAATAGAATGGCCGCTGTCTGTCTGCTCGACACGCTGATCGAGCGGGCAGACAGCGATGACTCGAGTATAAGCCGAGGGGGGCACTTTCAGCCTCAAAAAAGAGGCTGAAAATCTCGGCTTATACTCGAGTATATACGGTACTTTACTCACTAAACTGCATCTCGGTTTATAACATTTGTATCGTGTGTTTTTTTGTTTTTGTTTTCTCTAATATATATATATATATTTTTTTGGGTTGATATTCTGTCTCTATCATATAAAATACACCTATGATAAAAATTATAGACCCTTCATTTCTTTGTAAGTGGGCAAACTTACAAAATCTGTAGGCTATCAAATTTTTATTTTGCCCACTCTACCTGCTCTGTGTAATGATTTTGACCCCAGAGCCTTACACAGACAAGGTTTTGAGGTGAACCGGACGCTACGGTAGTTACAAATGTAATGAAGAATTTTATTTCTCTTGGCTTTGCTAAACCCTACACAAATGGTGAAGAATGTCTGCAAAGTGGACATTTTAACAGGGTTTTGTAGACTTTTTATATCGTGTGTGTGTGTGTGTATATATTAAAGCGGAGCTCCACCCTAAAGTGGACCTTCCGCTCATTGGAATCCTCCCCCCCCCCCTCCGGCGCCACAATTGGCACCTTTCAGGGGGGAGGGGGGTGCAGGTACCTGTACAGTACAGGTATCTGCACCCACTTCCGGCATGGCTATCTGCGGAAAGGGGCGTAGATCTACGCCCCTTTCCGAAAGTCCCCCGCTGTCTGCTGGGAAACGCACAGATCCCAGAGGCAGCGGGGACCGTCCTTATTGCGCAGTGCGACTCGCGCATGCGCAGTAGGGAACGGGGAAATGAAGCCGCAAGGCTCCACTTCCTGATTCCCATACCCAAGATGGCGGCGGCAGCACCCGACAGACGATCGAGAGATCGGCTTCGGGTGCCGACATCGCGGGCGCGCTGGGCGGGTAAGTGTCCTTATTTTAAAAGTCAGCAGCTGCAGTATTTGTAGCTGCTGGCTTTAAAAAAAAAAAAAACGGCAGAACTCCCGGCGGACTCCCGCTTTTAATATAATCTCTATCTACACATACATACAGTATCCCACAAAGGTAAGTACACCCCTCACATTTGTGTAAATCTTTTCTTCTCTCTTTTCATGTGACAACACTGAAGAAATGACACTTGTCTACAATGTAAAGTAGTGAGTGTACAGCTTGTATAACAGTGTAAATTTCCTGTCCCCTCAAAATAACTCAACACACAGCCATTAATGTCTAAACCGCTGGCAACAAAAGTCAGTACACCCCTGTGTCCAAAATGGGCCCAATTAGCCGTTTTCCCCTCCCCCCAGTGTCATGTGACTCCTTTAGTGTTACAAGGTCTCAGGTGTGAATGGGGAGCAGGTGTGTTAAATTTGGTGTTATCGCTCTCGCTCTTTCATACTGGTCACTGGAAGTTCAACATGGCACCTCATGGCAAAGAACTCTCTGAGGATCTGAAAAAAAAAGAATTGTTGCTCTACATAAAGATGGCCTAGGATATAAGAAGGTTGCCAAGACCCTGAAACTGAGCTACAGCACGGTGGCCAAGACCATACAGCGGTATAACAGGACAGGTTCCCCTCAGAACAGGCCTCACCATGGTCCACCAAAGAAGTTGAGGTCACGTGATCAGCGTCATATCCAGAGGTTGTCTTTTGGGAAATAGACGTATGAGTGCTGCCAGCATTGCTGCAGAGGTTGTAGGGGTGGGGGGTCAGCCTGTCAGTGCTCAGACCATACGCAGCACACTGCATCAAATTGGTCTGCATGGCTGTCATCCCAGAAGGAAGCCTCTTCTAAAGATGATGTACAAGAAAGACCACAAACAGTTTTCTGAAGACAAGCAGACTAAGGACACGGATTACTGGAACCATGTCCTGTGGTCTGATGAGACCAAGATAAAGGTATTTGGTGTCAGATGGTGACAAGCGTGTGTGGGGGCAACCAGGTGAGGAGGACAAAGACAAGTGTGTCTTGTCTACAGTCAGGCATGGTGGTGGGGGTGTCATGGTCTGGGGCTGCATGAATGCTGCCGGCACTGGGGGGGCTACAGATCATTGAGGGTCCCATGAATGCCAACATGTACTGTGACATACTGAAGCAGAGCATGATCCCCTCCCTTCAGAGACTGGACCGCAGGGCAGTATTCCAACATGATAACCACCCCAAACACACCTCCAACACCACCACTGCCTTACTAAAGAAGCTGAGGGTAAAGGTGATGGACTGGCCAAGCATGTCTCCAGACCTAAACCCTATTGATCATCTGTGGGACATCCTCAAACGGAAGGTGGAGGAGCGCAAGATCTCCAACATCCACCAGCTCTGTGATGTCATCATGGGGGAGGGGAAGAGGACTCCAGTTACAACCTGTGAAGCTCTGGTGACCTCCATGCCCAAGAGGGTTAAGGCAGTGCTGGAAAATAATGGCGGCCACAC
>NW_027507789.1:220968130-220978130 GCF_037356315.1 Lithobates pipiens
AGATGTACAATGTATCGTAGCAACAGGGGTCACCCATGACTTTTGTCCAATCGGTTCTCCTCTCAAAGCAATGAGTCTGTAGGAGAATGATGAAATAATGGCGATCGTCTTACCTTTTTATCGCTTTGTGTTCTGCTCTTGCTGGAATATGGAATCCCTCCTGTCGTTATACCTTGATTTTTCATGCGTGTTCTGCAGCTTTTATTTGGCAGTCTCAGGTGTTTCAGGATGCAGATCCAGCTTAAAATAACAGTCCTCGTTTCCATGGTCCGCGCTTTACCTATGCAAAACTCTCAGATCCCTCATTTCGTAGCCATTCGGAGAAGACAGCTGTGCCTGGGATAATTCCTCGAAAATCTCAGTGTCATAGGGGGATGAACATAATAAACACAGAAATAAAGGGTTCAAAGGGATATAAACAATCGTGTCTACTGCATGGCAAATGGTGGCAATGGGCTGATTTCACAAAGCCTTTTGTCCCACGTTCGGTCCAGGTAGTGTACCTTGTGTAACGACCCTCCAGCACCCTGAATACCACCCTCCTCTGCCACCATATGCCCTCCTTTACACCCAATACCCCCCCCCCCCATCTCACCACCATGCCTGCAAACCTACCTGTCTGGTCCACATAGTGTATGTCCGTGTAGCTTCCGTCCAGCTCCTGAACACCGCCCTCCTCTGCTCCTCTGTCACCATATGCCCTCCTTTACACCCAATAAACCCAACGCAGCCCCCCCCTCATCTCCCCACCATGCCTGCGAACCTTCTACCTGTCTGGTCCACATAGTGTACCTTGTGTAGCTTCCGTCCAGCTCCCTGAACACTGCCCTCCTCTGCTCCTCTGTCACCATATATGCCCTCCTTTACACCCAATAAACCCAATGCAGCCCCCCTATCTCACCACCATGCCTGCGAACCTTCTACCTGTCTGGTCCACATAGTGTAGCTTCCGTCCAGCTCCCTGAACACTGCCCTCCTCTGTCACCATATGCCCTCCTTTACACCCAATAAACCCAATCCAGCCCCCCCCCATCTCACCACCATGTCTGCAAACCTACTTGTCTGGTCCACATAGTGTATCTCGTGTAGCTTCCGTCCTGCTCCCTGAACACCGTCCTTCTCTGCTCCTCTGTCACCATATGCCCTCCTTTACACCCAATAAACCCAATCCAGCCCCCCCCCCCCCATCTCCCCACCATGCCTGCGAACCTTCTACCTGTCTGGTCCACATAGTGTACCTTGTGTAGCTTCCCTTCAGCACCCTGAACACCGCCCTCCTCTGTCACCATATGCCCTCCTTTACACCCTATAAACCCAACTCCCCCCCCCCATCTTACCACCATGCCTGCAAACCTACCTGTCTGGTCCACATAGTGTACCTTGTGCAGCTTCCCTTCAACCCTGAACACCGCCCTCCTTTACACCCAATAAACTCAATCCAGGCCCCCCCCCCCCCCCATCTCACCACCATGCATGCAAACCTTCTACCGGTCTAAAACCACCCTTACCTATGATACCTTTGAAAAAGTATTCATACCCTTTGAAATTTTCCGCATTTTGTTATGTGACAACCATAAATGTAAATGCGTTTTTTATTGGGATTTTATCAAGGATCCTCAAACTACGGCTCTCCAGCTGTTGCGGAACTACACATCCCCATGAGGCATTGCAAAACTCTGACATTCACAGACGTGACTATGCATGATGGGGATTGTAGTTCCTGAACAGCTATAGGGCCGTAGTTTGAAGACCCCATGTGGCACATAATTATGAAGTGGGAAGGAAAATAATAAATGGTTTTCCAATTTTTTTTTTTACAAATAAATATGTGAAAAGT
The DNA here is from genome assembly GCF_037356315.1 of Lithobates pipiens. Taxonomy (NCBI): domain Eukaryota; kingdom Metazoa; phylum Chordata; class Amphibia; order Anura; family Ranidae; genus Lithobates; species Lithobates pipiens. Next base: position 220,969,968 of record NW_027507789.1, read on the forward strand.
GGGGGAGGAGGGGCATTTGTTTTCAGCCCCCTTTCCTCTGATGCCCCTAACTAAAATCTAGTGGAACCAATTGCCTTCAGAAGTCGCCTACCATATTTATCGGCGTATAACAGGCACTTTTTTTCCCCCTTAAAATCGGGGGGGGGAAATCGTGGGGTGCGTGTTATACGCCGATCCCCCGCCGATTGTGAGGTTTTCTGCGGCTTTCAAACTATTTTCGGCCATTCTCAGCCTCTCTCTGCGGCTTTTCGGACCAAAAAGCCGCCGAGTGCTGCCGAAAATAGCCGAGCACCGCCGGGATACACAGGACATCTGCTCTGTACCTCGGCAGCGCCATTTTTAAATGGCAAGCCTGCAACAACACTGACAAGGCTGCAAATAACACTGACCAGGCTGCATTGATGGGCATGTACATGTAAGTTTTTATTTTTTTATTATTTTTTTATTTTTTTTTTCTCAAAATTCCCTCCTAAACTTGGGGTGTGTGTTATACGCCGATAAATACGGTAATTAGTAAATAGAATCCACCTATTGTGTAATTTTATTCTCAGTATAAATACACAGCTGTTCTGTGAAGTCCTCACAAACAAAAATTCATACGTTTTTCGTAGAGCGCAAAATGCACTGTTGAATTCGATGTTGGTATTATGCAACAAAACGCCAACGATAAGTCGTGCGATTATCTGATCGTGTGTATGAGGCATACGTTTTTTGCTCCTGACTACACTATTTATTAATTTCCTCCTGTCCCCAGATACATACTTAGGCCCCTTTTCACGCTGCTGCAACTTGAAAGTCGCTCTATTTTTTTTTTTTTGCCGCGATTTCAGGGAATGCCTGTGTGTAAACTTGAGGTCTATGGACCTCGCCTCGCATCAAGGTCGGACCACAGTACTACAGGGACTACTTCTTTGAAGTTGGTGCGACTTGAAGTCGCACAGATATCAATGGTTGTCATTGGGAATCATGGGGGGGTGCGACTTGTCATGCGACTTTGATGTGAAAAGTCGCACAAGCATGAAAGGTGCCTAACATTTCCTTTCGCTCCCCTACTGCTCTGTACACTCAATCGGGAGCAACGTGAAACGAGCATGCGACTCGTGCTCCTTCCTTTTTTCATGTGGCAGTAGTCGCGCTTGGTGATTGGCCCTGAGCTGTCACATGGTGGCAGGGAAATATTCCTGAGCCCTGTGGAGCTTTCACAGTGCTTCCTCTCTTCACTCCCAGTGACTGTGTGAATGGGGTGCCAAGGCAAGGTGACTGTGTGTGGGGGTGGGGTGGGTTTAAGTGAACCTACTGATTTTGTACAGGTTCCCTTTTTTAAAAATACACGACGTGGCTAGAAGTTGTAGACCAGGGGTGCTCAACCTGTGGCTCTCCAGCTGTTGCAGGAACTACAAGTCCCATGAGGCATAGCTAGACTCCGACAGCCACAAGCATGACACGCAGAGGCAGAGGCATGATGGGACTTGTAGTTTTGCAACAGCTGGAGAGCCGCAGTTGAGCATCCCTGTTGTAGACCTTCACACCTAATACATAGACGTTTAACCGTTTCCAACCTCCCTCCAAGCTGCACTTGAGGCCCCTTATGTCAAGAAAGTTGACCACCACTGTGCTTTCATATATGGTTGTGGACGCCCCTCCAAACGACTGAGGGTCAGGTGTTTCCGGAGAAGGTAAGTGCTAATGCTGCAGGCAGGCAAAGACTTTGTAGACAATTGTGCCTTCTGGTAACCAGTTTGGGGAAGACCCTTTCCTGTTGAAGGATGGTGGCCCCCCCCCTGTGGTCAAAGCCTGCTCCGTAAAGACATGGTTTTGGTGTGGAGGAACTCTAGTGTCCTGCACAGAGCCCTGACCTCAACCCCTACTGGCCACCTTGTTTTTGGGATGAAGTGGTTTGTGAGCCAGCTCTTCTCATCCAACCTCAATACCTGACTTGCAAATGCTTGCTTCGGCTAGAATACCACACTCCATGCCTTGCTCAGAAGAGGGGGTGCTGCTAGAGCTGTAAGTGGGAAGGAAGGTCGGGTGGTAGTGTCAACTCCATATTCGTGGGAATGGTTTTGAAATGGGACGTCCAAGATACACTATATTACCAAAAGTATTGGGGCGCCTGCCTTTACCCACACAGAACATTAATGGCATCCCAGTCTTAGTCCATAGTCTCCACTCTAAGTCATCCCAAAGGTGTTCTATTGGGTTGAGGTCAGGAATTCTGTACAGGACAGTCAAGTTTCCTCCACTCTAAACTCGCTCATCTGTGTATTTATAGACCTTGCTTTGTGCACTGGTCCAAATCATTTGGTTGAGGGGGGATTATGGTGTGGGGGTATTTTTCAGGGTTGTAATTGGCCCCTTAGTTCCAGTGAAGGGAACCTTCTAAGGCTTCAGCATACCAAGACATTTTGGACAATTTCATGTTCCCAACTTTGTGGGAACAGTTTGGGGGACGGCCCCTTCCCTGTTCCAACATGACTGCGCACCAGTGCACCAAAGCAAGGTCCATAAAGACATGGATGAGCGAGTTTGGGGTGGAGGAACTTGTCGATCTGCACAGAGTCCTGACCTCAATAAGATAGAACACCTTTGGGATGAATTAGAGTGGAGACTGTGAGCCAGGCCTTCTCATCCATCAGTGCCTCTCCCTCTCCCTCCCGACTCATCTTTACTGCCTAAAGTTTAGGTTCACACTGAAGCGGTTTTGATCCTTCCTTTGATCGATCCTTTGACCCTTCCTTCGACTGAACAATTCTTCATTCGATCAACCCTTTATTCAATAGTTTGATCCTTCCTTCGATTGATCAATCCTTCATTTTGAGTGATTGCTTCTTCCCTCGATCAATCCTTCCTTCTATATAAGAGAAGAAATCGCTGCTCAAGGTGTGTGATGAGACTAGGAAGTCTCATGGAGTGCCCGCCCCGGTCCGCCTCCGTGGGAAACTTGGAAAGAAAAAAAGAAATGGCTGCACATCCAGAACTCCCGATTTTTCTCTTTTTATTGATCACAAGGATAACACCAAATACACCAATAAATAGTCAAGTAGACATATTCCACGCATACATCTTGTGCTTAATCATTACTTCTATTGAATATCTACATCCTTCCTTCTATTGATCGATTTCTTCTTTTGATAGATCATTCCTTCAATCAATTTGATCCTTCCTTTGATTGAGCCTTCAATTGAAAGGAAGGAATATATTGAAGGAAGGATCAATCAAAAGAAGGAATCTATTGAAGGAAGGATCGATCATTTGAAAGGAAGGCTCAAAAATTGCAGCTGTATCTTAATTGATGGATGAAGGCTAATCGGGGAGGAGAGGTGAAGGTTAAAACAAACAAACACTGAATCCATCAAAGTCGCAGAGGATTGGTTTCTTATCTATGCAGATGACCATAGAAGTCTATGGGGCTAAAGTGGCACTGGAGTCCAGCAGAAACCTTTTTCCAAAACCGCTGGGTTGGTTAGAAGGGCACCATTAAATATAATGGGATTTCCCTTGTCATGTGATTCTGTGAACCCTGGCCTGAGAACAACCAACGGGTGCATTGCGTTTTTGATGTGGTTTCCAATCATTTCAATGGAGGGATGCGTTGTGGTGTTTTTTTTTATTTTTATTTTTTGGTTTTTTTTACCGAATAAAAATGTATCGGTGTGAAAGCCGAAACTTGTACCTCTGTGTTGAGTGACTGGTTACTGAGGCCCCCTTTGTCATCTATGGCTATGACCTCACTAACCGCATCCTATCTGTCCTTTTTTTATGTATGGCGTTAGTGCGGTGCCGGATTTCAGCCAGACGATCTCATCCTGCTGAACGGTGATAAGGACGAGGTGGAGGAGCTCCGGAAGAAGATGGAAGACCGGCGGTTGAAAGCCAAGATGGAGAAGGTAACGTCCGCGGGGAGGTTTGGGAGCTGCATTTGAATCGCTCTTCATATGTCTGTGTAACTCCTGGAATCTTCTCTTATTTCTAGAAATCCAAGAAGTCCAAGGCGGTGGAGAGCGCTCCGTCCAATGGAGAGACAACTGAAGGTAATCATCAGGGGAGCGCCGGGATTGAAGGGGTTAATTCAACTTTTTTTTTTTCATCACATAGGGGACCCAATATGATGCATTTTTTTGTACTGTACTGTAATTGTGTGTGTCCCCCCCCCCCCCCATACATTGTAAAGCGCTGCATAAACTGTTGGCACTATATAAATCGTGCATTAATTATAATAATAATATAATAATTTTTTGAAGAATATAGAGGTGCCCCCATTAATCCACTCTGCAGTTGCTCCAGAGCTGAGCAATTGAGGAAGATCTCTGTTGACGTCTATCATCCAATCACATGCAAGCAATAATGCTGTTTTTTATTCGTTTTTTTTTTTTTTTTTCTAATTTCCTTGCACGTGATTGGGTATTCTTTGCACAGCGAAGCATTCCCTTGTCTCCTAAGCTCTGGGGACAAACGCTCTTGCAGAGTGCAATTGCGCAATTTGCTTTTAGCAGATCTACCCCCATTATGTTCACATTCGTGTGATGGCGTGGGGGAGGGGGGACAGAAGCAATGAGGGGACTGCACAAGCTGTTCAATCATCATATCGGATCTTCTTCAAATGAACAAGACTGGGAGGTCCTTCATGACTCTCACCGCAGCTTATTCCACTTTTTTTGTTTTTTTCCAGGAGCTCCGGGACCCTCAAAGACTATAGATGGAAAGAAAGACGACTCCAAAGATAAAGCCGGTTCTGGTTCAAGCGGTAAGTCCTCCAGCGAGGGGGCAATTCTGATTTCTGATAAGCGATATACAATGTATTATCGATAAAGAGAGCGTGTGTGTGTGCTGGCTTTGTATGACCCATGTCGCATTCAGCTGCATAATGCCTTGAGTGACAGCAGAGGGCGCTGTAGTCATTTCTTTTTTATTTTTATTATTAGGTGTGTTTGGTTGTTTTTTTTTTTATATTGTTAGAGACTCGGGTGTGATAATTATTTGATGCCTTTAACCACTTCAGCCCCGGAAGGATTTACCCCCTTCCTTCCTGACCGGAGCACTTTTTGCGATTCGGCATTGCGTCGCTTTAACTGACAACTGCGCAGTCGTGCGACGTGGCTCCCAAACAAAACCAACGTCCTTTTTTTCCCACAAATAGAGCTTTCTTTTGGTGGTATTTGATCACCTCTGTGGTTTTTATTTTTTGCGGTATAAACCAAAAAAGAGACATCTTAGAAAAAAACACTTTTTTTTTTTTTATTTTTTTTTTTTTTTACTTTTTGCTATAATATCCCCCAAAAAATATATTTTTTTCCCTCAGTTTAGGCCGATACGTATTCTTCAATGTATTTTTGGTAAAAAAAAAAAATCGCAATAAGCGTTTATTGGTTTGCACAAAAGTTATAGCGTCTACAAAATAGGGTATAGTTTTATGGCATTTTTATTAATTTTTTTTTTTTTTTTTTACTAGTAATGGCGGCGATCAGCGTTTTTTTATTTTATTCTTTTTATATATTTATTTTTTATTTTTATCGTGACTGCGACATTATGGCGGACACGTCGGACACATTTTTGGGACCATTAATACAGCGATCAATGCTATAAAATTGCATTGATTACTGTAAAAATGTCACTGGCAGTGAAGGGGTTACTCACTAGGAGGAGGGGGAGGGGTTAAGTGTGTCCTGGAGAGTGATTCTAACTGTCTGGGGGATGGGCTAGCGGTGACACGACACTGATCGCTGCTCCCAATGATGGGGAGCTCTCGCTCTACCGATCGTGTCGATACCTCACATGTGTGGTTTGAACACCGTTTTCATATGCTTCTGCACGCAAGCTCGGCAGAACGGGACACGTTTAAAAAAAATTTTTTTTTTTTTTGCTTCTTTATTTACCTTTTTTTTTTATTTTTACACTGTATTTCAAATTCAAAATTGTGTCACTTTTTTATTCCTATTACAAAGAATGTAAACATCCCTTGTAATAGAAAAAAAGCATGACAGGTCCTCTTTAATATGAGATCGGGGGGGGGGTCATAAAGACCTCAAATCTCATATTTACACTAAAATGCAATAAGAAAAAAAATGTCATTTAAATAAATACTTAAAAAAAATAAAAATGGCCCTTTTAAAGAGGAAGTAAAGCCTAAAATAAATACACCCTGCAAGACAAAGGCATAATGAGCTAGTATGCATAGCATACTAGCTCATTATGAATTACTTACCTGGGATCGAAGCCCCCGGCATCGGGCCTCGTTCGTCTCCTCCGACGCCGTCATCTATCGCGGAGTGACTTCTGGGTATCGCGGCTCCGGCACTGTGACTGTCCGGAGCCGCAATGACGTCACTCCCGCGCATGCGAGCTGGTGCCGCCGTGAACGCCGTTAGAAACGGTACGCTCAGTGCACCTGCTCCTGATTGCGCATGCGCCGTAGACATCAGTGCCGCTATTCCTGCAAATATCTCCTAAACCTTTTTTTTTTTTTCTGATATAGTAAAGTAAACTTTCTCCTTCTCTGGCGGGCGGCCGATGAAGCAGCGCTGATGGGCTGCATGACAAATGTTCAGGTCTAGATACATCTTATAAAGAACACAAATAATTACAAACTGTCAGTGTGAAGAAAGGATACAATCTCTCTCTCTAGAGAAGTATTCCTATTCAAAATTCATTCAAATTCATTCAAAAGAGCAAATAACGACATCCCTGGCTTTGCATCGCTCCCTACACTGGGGGATACGTGTACAACCCTAAGAGAGCAAATAGAAAGCACAACGATGTTGTGTGACATCAATGATACTTTATCTTGTCTTGTACTTGACAAATAAAAACCTTTACACAATCAAACACACACACTCACACTCACTCACACACACACAAGCACTTTGCACATACTCACACAATCAATCACTCGCACACACAATCATACACACTCACTCACTCACACACAAGCACTTTGCACATACACAAACACACAATCACACAATCACTCGCGTGCGCACACACACAATCACGCGCACACACACGCATACACACAATCGCACGCACGCATACACACAATCACTCGCAAGCACACACACACAATCACTCATGCGCACGCACACACATAATCACAGAATTGCGCCCTCACACAATCATTCGCGCACACACAATCTCACACACACACACACACACACAATCACTTGCACGCATGCACACACACATACACAATCACGTGCGCACACACATACACAATCACTGAATCACACACACAGTCACTCACGCAATCACACACACACACAATCACTCGCGCGCACAATCACTCGCGCGCACTCACACACACAATCACTCGCGCGCACAATCACGCGCGCACAATCACTCGCGCGCACTCAAGCAATCACTCACACGCACAATCACTCGCGCGCACCCACACACACAATCACTCGCGCGCACCCACACACACAATCACTCGCGCGCACCCACACACACAATCACTCGCGCGCACCCACACACACAATCACTCGCGCGCACCCACACACACAATCACTCGCGCGCACCCACACACACAATCACTCGCGCGCACCCACACACACAATCACTCGCGCGCACTCACACACACAATCACTCGCGCGCACTCACTCAATCACACACACGCACAATCACTCGCGCGCACTCACACACACAATCACTCGCGCGCACTCACACACACACAATCACTCGCGCGCACTCACACACACACACACACAATCACTCGCGCGCACTCACACACACACACACAATCACTCGCGCGCACTCACACACACACACACACACACACACACACACACACACACACACACACACACACACACACCAATCACTCGCGCGCACTCACACACACACACAATCACTCGCGCGCACTCACACACACACACACAATCACTCGCGCGCACTCACACACACACACACACACACACACACAATCACTCGCGCGCACTCACACACACACACACACACAATCACTCGCGCGCACTCACACACACACAATCACTCGCGCGCAATCCCACACACAATCACTCGCGCGCAATCCCACACACAATCACTCGCGCGCAATCCCACACACAATCACTCGCGCGCAATCCCACACACACACACACACACACAATCACTCGTGCTCACGCACACACACACACACACACACACAATCACTCGTGCTCACGCACACACACA
>NW_027507789.1:220983130-221003130 GCF_037356315.1 Lithobates pipiens
GTGTCGGTGTCTATAATCATTTCCCGTATCCCTGTATATTGTCTTCACTAAGATGCACATCCAAGAGTCTTTTAACCACTTAACCACTTCAATACCGGGGGGCACTTAAACACCTCCCTGCCCAGACCAATTTTGAGCTTTCAGCGCTGTCGCACTTTGAATGACAATTGCGCGGTCATGCTACACTGTACCCAAATGGAGAGCTTTCTTTTGGTGGTATTTGATCACCTCTATGGTTTTTATTTTTTTGCGCTACAAATAAAAAAAATACCGAAAATTGTGAAAAAAAAAATGTTTTTTTTTTTGTTTCAGTTTCAAAACTTTGTAAATAAGTACGTTTTCTCCTTCACTGATGGGCACTGATAAGGCGGCACTGATGGGCACCAATTAGGTGGCACTGATGAGGTGGCATTGATGGACACGGATGGGCAGCACGGATGGGCGACACAAATTGGCATTGATAGCTGGCATGGATGGGCGGCACAGATGGGCATGGATAGGCGGCACAGATGGGTATGGGTGGGCACTGATAGGCGGCATTGGTGTTATACTGTACTAATGGATGCCAATCAGTGCCAAACAATAATGCATGCCAATCAGTGATGCCCATTGTGGGCACTGATTGGCATCCATTATGGGCACTGATTGGCATCCATTGTGCTGACTGGCATCCATTGTGCTGACTGGCATCCCTGGTGGTCTAGGGAGGATTACCTTTTCCCTGGTGGTCTGGTGGCGTCCCTGGTGGTCCAGTGTGGGCATCCTCGGGGGGGGGGCTGTGCTGATAATCGATCAGCACAGACCCCCCCTGTCAGAGGAGCAGCCGATCGGCTCTCCTCTACTCGCGTCTGACAGACGCGAGTGAGGAAAAGCCGATCACCGGCTCTTCCCATTTACACTGTGATCAGCCGTGATTGGACACGGCTGATCACGTGGTAAAGAGTCTCCGTCAGACTGACACCCCGCAACAACGATCGCCGCGATGCGCGCCCCCGGGGGCGCGCAGCGGCTTATAATCCTGATCACGTCATATGACGTCCGGTCAGGATTATGAAACCACTCTGCCACCGTCAATTTGTAATAGGGCGGGCGGCAAGTGGTTAAGGACCGAGCCTTTTTTTGACCCTTGTTGTTTACAAGTTAAAATTTGTTTTGTTTTGCTAGAAAATTACTTGGAACCCCCAAACATTATATATATTTTTTCAGACACCCTAGAGAATAAAATGGCAGGTGTTACAATACTTTCTTTTACACTGTATTTGCGTAGCGGTCTTACCAGCAAATACACTTTTTTTTACTTAAGTAAGACAACAGTAAAGTTAGCCCATTTTTTTTTTTTTTTTTATATTGTATAAGATAATGTTACTCCGAGTAAATTGATAGCCAACACGTCATGCTTCAAAATTGCGCCCGCTCGTGGAATGGCCACAAATCTTGACCCTTAAAAAAATCTCCATAGGCGACGTTTAAAAATTTCTACAGGTTACCAGTTTTGAGTTGCAGAGGGGAGTCTAGTGCTAGAATTATTGCTCTCGCTCGGACGTTCACGGCGATACTTCACATGTGCGGTTTTTCGTATGCGTTGGCTTCTGCGTCACAAGCTCGACGGGGCTCTTTAAAAAAATATATATATATTTTTTTCGATTTATTTTATTTTTTATTTTTTTTATTCTTACACTGTCCTTTTTTTTTATAAAAAAAAAAAACAATTTGGGTGACTTTTTTATTCCTATTACAAGGAATGTAAACATCCCTTGTAATAGGGAAAAGCATGACAGGACCCCTTAAATGTGAGATCTGGAGTCAAAAAGACCCCACATCTCATATTTACACTTAAATGCAATAAAAACATTAAATGTAATTATTATTATTATTATTTTTTTTTTTTTTGCCCAAAAAAAGTCCAATTTTTAAGATTGGGCGGAAGTGACGTTTGACGTCGCTTCTGCCATGCAATGTTATGGAGCAGAGTGGGGGTCATCTTTCCCTCACTCTTCTCCAGGCCTGTCCGGGGGGGGGAGAAGAGAGGAAGTGATCGCCTCTGCCGCTACCGACTGGCTCCAGTAAGCAGCGGAGACGACTGGAGTGCAGCGGGAGGGGCCCCCCATAAAAGTGATCTTGCGGCAGGGACCACTTTTACCATAAAGAGAACTGCCCACCATTGCTTATTATTTAGCGTTTTGCGGTAAGTGGTTAAAAAATGTCAATACTCCCCGCTGATACCACCAACTGTGGAAGAGAGTTCCACATTCTTATCGTCCCGGACAGTGAAGAACCCTCTGCACAGCTTAACCACTTGCCGACCAGCCACCGCATTTGTACTGCGGCAGAATGGCTCGGCTGGTAGAAACAATGTTATGTTGGATCGCTTCTCCCTGTGGCCACTAGGGGCGTGCCCCCTGCTTGCCCATGGATCCGATGCGAGTGCCCGGCGGTCGCGATCACCGCTGGGCTTCCGCGATCGCTCAGGGCACACAGAGAACCGGCATCTGTGTGTGTGTGTGTGTGTGTGTGTGTGTAAACAGTTTCTGGTTCTCTGAGGGGAGAAGAGACAGATCGTCTGTTCAGCGTATGAACAGTGATCTATCTGTTCCCCTACACAGTCCCCCCCCCCCCCCCCCCCTTCAGTTAGAACACACACTAGGGAACACAACCCCTTGATCGCCCCCTAGTGGTTAACGCCTTCACTGCCAGTGACATTTTTACAGTAAACAATGCATTTTTCTAGCAGTGATCGCTGTAAAAATGGCAGTGCTTCCAAAAATGTGTCAAAATTGTCCGACGTGTTTCTGCCATAGTGTCGCAGTCCCGATGAAAAATCTCAGATAACCGCCATTACTATTAAAAAAAAAAAAAAAAAATTAACCAATCAATATATGCTTATTTCGAATTTTTTTTTTTTTTTTTATTTTTTTTTTTTTTTTACCAAAAATATGTAGAAGAATACATATTGGCCTAAACTGAGGGGAACATTTTTTTACTTTATTTTTTTTTTATATATTGTTTGAGGGGATATTTATTAGAGCAAAAAGTAAACAATATTGCGTTTTTTTTTTTCTGAATTGTCGCCATTTTTTTTTTGTTTTATAGCGCAAAAAATCAAAATCAAAAAGGGGTGATCAAATACCACCAAAAGAAAGCTCTATTTGTGGGGGGGAAAAAAAGGACATAAATTTTGTTTAGGTACAACGTCGCATGGCCATGCAATTGTCAGTTGAAACGACGCAGTGCCAAATCGCAAAAAATGCTTTGGCCAGGAAGGGGGTAAAATCTTCCGGGGCTGAAGCGGTTAAGGTTAAACCGCTTCTCCTACAATCTCATTGTGTGCCCCCCCCCCCCCCCCCCGTGTCCTTTTACATTCCCTGTGACTGAATCAATTTTTTGGGGGTTTTTTTTCCCCCCTATGCTGGGATCTTTGTAAATCGCTATCAAGCGTTGTTTCTCCAGCGAGAATACATTTATCGCTTGTAGTTGTTCCTCATAATTGAGGTCCTCCGGTCCCCATTCATTTGGTCGCCCTTCTCGGGACTCTCTCCAGTTCCAGCACACCCCTTCTGAGGACTGGTGACCAGAACTGGACGGAATTCTCCAGATGTGGCCAGACCAGAGTTTGTTTTTGGTTTATTTGGTTTGGTTTTTAGGTTTGGTTTTGGTTTTGGTTTGGTTTTTTGTTTTTTGTGTTTTTTGTGTTGTGTTTTTTTTATTTTTTTTTTTTTGGTGTTTTGTTTTTGTGTTTTTTGTGGTTTTTTTTTTATCCTCCCCCATGCTAATATTCTGCTGGATTTACTTCCTGCAGCTTGACATTGCATGCTGAGCCTGTCATCTACTAGGACCCCCTAGACCAGTGATGGTGAACCTCGGCACCCCAGATGTTTTGGAACTACATTTCCCATGATGCTCAACTATACCGCAGACTGCATGAGCATCATAGGAAATGTAGTTCCAAAACATCTGGGGTGCCAAGGTTCCCCATCACTGCCCTAGACCTTTCTCCATCCTTGACTCCCCCCGAGGTTCTCCCCTTTAGTGAGTAGTTATGTTTTTAGCCCCCCCAAGTGCATTACTTTTACATTTGTCCACATTAAACCTCATTTGCCATGTAGTTGCCCACCCCCATTTATTTTATTCAGGTCTTTCTGTAAAATTTCGATATCCTACTGTGAAGTTCTTACCCTGCTTGCTGTCTGCAAAAAAAAAATAAAATAAACTGAGATGGAGTTATTTTATCCCGTCCTTTTTAGATCATTTATGAATAAATTTTAAACAGAGTTGGTCCCAAGACAGAGCCCTTGGGGGGTACCCCCACGTTCCTCCCCAGACACATTTATTTATTACCACCCTTTGCACATGCCCCCCTGTAACCAGTTTTCTATCCAAGAACACACGTTATGGTCCGTGCCTACAGTTCTCCGTTTGTAGAGTAAACGTTTATGGGGAACTGAATCAAATGCTTTTGCAAAATCCAGATGCACCACGTCTACAGGCCTCCCCTCTATCGAGATGACGGCTCGCTTCCTCCATAGAATGTCAACAGATTGGTCTGGCGGGAATGATCCTTCGTAAACTTGTGCTGATTACTCCTGTAAAAAACAAAAAACAAAAAAAAAACAATATAAAATTGATACTTAAATAAAGTCAGTTTTGTATATTGTAGCAGCGCTGATCACTTTTCTCTGAGTGAAAAAGTCTCCATCTAAATTCCAATTTTATTAATGATATAAACGTGCCAGGAGTGATTGATGGGTCTTTATTGTGGTTGATAGAGAAAGCTTCCACCCACATTCTCACCACTCGTGGCTCGGGGATTCCCCTTTGGCGATGCACTCGCCAAAACACCAGAAATAATAGACCTTCAGAAAATCATCAATCCCTTGTTGACTCCTCCTCCACTAGATGCCGCTGTTAGTGGGTTGGGGCTTCCAGTATACCATGCGAAAGAAACAAAACATAGAACCATAGCGTAATCCTGTTTTACCCTTTTATTAATATAATGGCCTCCCCCCCAATAATCATTAAGTGTACCAGAAATTATCAGTTAAAAATCAGGTGCACTGTGCCTTTATCCCGATCCTGATTGCCAGAAGAGTGTCGAGCGTTCGCTGTGTACATCAGCGAGTCACTTCCTGCTACTCTGGCTCGTGGAACGCGGGGATGAGGCGGTTGGTTACGTCCCTGGCGCGTTTCGTCATATCTGACTTCGTCTGAGAGAATGTCAACAGATTGGTCTGGTCTGGCAGGGAAATGTTCCTTCGTAAACCCGTGCTGATTACTACTAATGATACTATTAAAGAGGAAGTAAACCCTGATGAGTTTACTTCCTCTTTTTTTCCCTGCAAAGGTAAAGCATAATGGACTACTATGCATCGCATAGTAGCCCATTATGTGTCACTTACCTGACACAGGAGCCAGCGAAGTCGCCGCTGTCCCCTGTAGTCCGCCGCATCCATCTTGCTTGTGGCGTCTCGCAGCTCCGCCGCTGTCATTCGGCGAAGCCGCGATGACGTCACTCCCGCGCATGCGCACGGGAGTCGACAAATGCGGCAGCTCCATTCTTGGAACTGCCGCGCTCAGTGCGCCTGCGCGCCGCTGTCTACGGCGCATGCGCCGTAGACAGCGGTGCCTGTTTTCGGGCAAATATCTCCTAAACCATATAGGTTTAGGAGATATTGCTTGGACCTACAGGTAAGCCTTAATCTAGGCTTACCTGTAGGTCAAAGTGGTTTGTAAGGGTTTACAACCACTTTAATCTTCAGCACATTTTTGTATATAGTCCCTTATCATCCCCTCCAATAATTGACCTCCTATTGATGTTAGGATGACTGGCCTGTAGTTTCCAGGAATATGTCTATGCCCCCCTTTGGAGTGGGAGTGGCCAAGGGACACATGGGATCATCAAGGAATTCTCGCTAGGACAGTGATAGCGAACCTTGGCACCCCAGATGTTTTGGAACTACATTTCCCATGATGCTCGACTACACTGCAGTGTGCATAAGCATCATGGGAAATGTAGTTCCAAAACATCTGGGGTGCCAAGGTTCGCTATCACTGCGCTAGGAGATCACACACACACACACACACACACACACACACACACACACACACACACACACACACACACACGCCCTCTATTGGTAACTATACCCTATGTTTTTTTATATAAACTGTCTACTCACAATTTGATGACATTTGAAATGTTAAAATTGTATTTTATTAACAGCAAACTTATCCCCCTGAGGAAGACCGTGACCATGTAGGTCAAAACGTATCAGGGCATTTTGTACTACAGAATCTCTCTAATACATGATCCCGTGTATAATCTTGTGTTTGCACTTTCTGTATTTGGAATGGTATTATATATCTCCTTACCAGAGCTTCTATTTTAACTGCTATATGTCCATGCCATGCCAACTTTTCAATAAAGTATTTTTTTTTAACTTATTAATTTCCTGATATCATTAACCTTGCTGACAAAAAAAAAAAAAAAAAACCCCTCTGGGGGAACCTTTCCCTTAACCACTTACAGACCGGACCATTTTGCTGGTCAAAGACCAGACCACTTTTTGCGATTCGGCACTGTGTCGTTTTAACTGACAATTGCGCGGTCGTGCGACGTGGCTTCCAAACAAAATTGATGTCCTTTTTTCCCCACAAATAGAGCTTTCTTTTGGTGGTATTTGATCCCCCCTGCGGTTTTTATTTTTTGCGCTATAAACAAAAATGACAATTAAAAAAAAAAAACGCATTATTTTTTACTTTTTGTTATAATAAATATCCGCCAAATATATATAAAAAAACTTTTTTTTCCCTCAGTTTAGGCCGATACATATTCTTCTACATATTTTTGGTAAAAAAAAAAATCGCAATAAGCGTTTATTGATTGGTTTGCGCAAAAGTTATAGTGTTTACAAAATAGGGGATAGTTTTATAGCATTTTTGTTAATAATTTTTTTTTTTTTACTAGTAATGGCGGCGATCAGCGATTTTTATTGTGACTGCGACATTATGGCGGACACATCGGACATTTTTGGGACCATTGTCATTTATACCGCAATCACTGCTATATAAATGCAGTGATTCCTGTGTAAATGACACTGGCAGTGAAGGGGTTAACCAGGGGGTGGCAGTGTAGGGGCTAAGTGTTCCTAGGGGTGTGTTACTAAGTGTGGGGGGGCTGGGCTTTCATTTAGTGAACACTGATCTCTGCTCCAATCCCATAGAGCAGAGATCAGCGTCACTAGTTGCTAGGCAGAATGGAGAAATGCTGTTTACAACGGCATTTCTTCATTCGGCCGCCCCCGTGAGACGATCGCGGGTATGCCCGCGGGCGATCGAGTCCGCGGGACCCGCGACCGGACTCACGGGGGTCCCGTCCAGCAGCGCTCCCGATGGCAGGGCGGCAAATCTTAAAGGGACGTACAGGTATGCCCATTTGCCTGCCAGTGCCATTCTGCCAACGTACATCGGCGTGCGCTGGTCGGGAACAGGATAATTATGTCTATGCCCTTTCTTTTTTTTATTTTCAATATTGGTACCACACATTGGCTTTTCTCCAATCAGCTGGTACAATTCTTCATAACTGAGGTCCTCCAGTCCCCTTATTTAATTTTGTTGCCCTTCTCTGGATTCTCTCCAGTTCCAGCACATCCTATCTAAGGACTGGTGACCAGAACTGTACGGAATACTCCAGATGTGGCCGGAATTTTTTTTTTTTAATTCGATTTCTGGAGTGTATCCCCCCTTTTTTCCGTCCTCTAAAACTGAGATTGAGCTGTTTATCCCGTTTTCTCTATATCATTTATGAATAAATTACACCGAACTGGTCCCAAGACAGAACCCTGGGAAGTACCCCACTTACCACTCCTGACCAGTCTGAGTCCACGTTCTTTATCACTAAAACATGTGCAATTCGTTTCGTTTCGAACTCGTTCTTTAGCGAATTTTGACAAATTCGTTAATTCAGAATGAGCCGAAAAAACAGTTTTAACACACTTTTCCGAATAGTCGTAAAATTCGACGATCCGGAAATTTCGAAAAAAAAAAATAAGAACGAAAATTTAAAGAGCGAATATCCAAAAATGATGTTTGTGCAGAGGGAAGTGTTGTTTTTGGAAGGGGATGGGAGTTGTAGGATGAGCTGCGGGAACATACAGAATAAAGGGCGCACTTGTGTCCATCTCCAAAGAGGGAACCGCTCTAAACATCAAGCACACTATGGGCTCCTGGGGGGAGGAGCCAGGTGTGGGGGCGGAGCCTTCTATCTTGTCTATAGTGCTGCATGTGGCCTCCTGTGTTACTTACTTGGTGTCGGGCTCCAGAGAGAGGACACGGTGGGGGGAAAATCTCCAGACACCGGACACACTACGGGCTCCCGAGGGGAGGAACAGAGGGGTGGAGCCTTGTCCATAGTGCTGCTTTTGGCTCCTCTTGTCTTCTAGACCCTCCGCTGTGGCCAATGGGGGAGAGGAAAAGTGCGGACAGGAACCTGGTGTGAGCCGCTCTCTCTTCTGTACTGCTGCCAAGAGAAAAGGGGGGAAACACTCTTGACAACCCACAGCTCGCCTCTCCCCTGCGTCACAACCAGGGCTGCTGATAGGGGGGGACCACCAGTCCTCCTGTAGGGGGCCCCGGCACACAGAGGGGCCCGAACAGCAAGAGGAATCAGTGTTCTCGATATGAGGAGCAATTACAGAAAGATGCCCTGTGCGGCTCTCTGCAGCAGATAAAAGCTGGTTTCTCTCCCTCCCACCAACTTTTAGCTGCTGCAGGGAGAGACACGGGGCATTGTTCCTGTAATTTCTTCCCCCTCCCTATTATAAAAGGGCTCATTTACGCAGGTTCTCTGTTATGTTTGTGTCCGCTAATAATAATTTTAGTGTAGGCTGTATGGGGCCCCATGATTTCTAGAAGGGGAAAAGCGAACACCTTGTCAAATCTGTGGCACTTGCCCCCCCCCCCCCTTGCAGACGCCCATGACTCCACGTCCACTGGCCCTCCCTTATCCAGGTGACCACTCACTTGCTCGTAGGAATGTTAACAGATTGGTTTGGCGAGGCGACCCTTCATAAACCCACGCTGGTTACTACTAACGATACTGTTTTCTTCTGCAAATTCCTGGGTATGGTCCCTTATCACCCCCTCTAATAATTTACATACTATCGATGTTAGGCTGACTGGCCTGTAGTTTTCCTGGTATATGTCTCTGCTCTTTTTTTTTTTTTTTATATTGGAACCACATTGTTTTTTCTCCAATCAGCCGTTTATTGTCTTTTATATCTTGTCTTTTCTTTATCCAGTTTATCACCGAACACAAGAAACCACATAACAGGCCGTTTTTATAATAATGGTACCTGCACATTGTGAGAAAGGAATGATGTTTTCTTAACCAAGCTTGGTAAAGGAAATATAAGACTGCAATAAAAAGATGCGATGAAAGCATTACAGTATTATAACCCGGAGCTTCACCCACCCTTTGCAGCTTTTATATGAGAAATATTAGGAGCTCAATTTCCAGGCCTGTGTGTTAGTGTGCCATACTACTGAGCGTCCACAAGGTGGCAGCGTAGTTCTACACACTTAGAAAGGTAAGATTTCTATTTGTTTTTTTTTTTGCTGCTTTGAAAATAATTTATTCTTTATACAGTTCAAGTCTTTTCTTCGTTATTTGAAATCACCTGGGAAGAAAAAATAAAATATATGTTAAAAGAAGATCTTCACCCTGATCAAGAAGTCTTCTCCTCTTACCCACCCGTGCGACGTTGTACACAAACAAAATGCATGTCCTTTTTTTTTCCCCCACAAATAGAGCTTTCTTTTGGTGCGTTTTGATCACCTCCTGCGTTTTTAATTTTTTGCGCTAAAAACAAAAAAAAAAAGCGACAATTTAAAAAAAAAAAAAAAAAAAAAACAAGATTTTTTACTTTTTGCTATAATAAATATCTAAAAAAAGAAAAAAGTCTTCATGATTTTAGGCTAATATGTATTCTACATATTTTTAGTAAAAAAAAAAAATGGCAATAAGTGTATATTGATTGCACAAAAGTTGTAGCATCTACAGAATTATTGATTTATTTATGCCATTTTTATTATACTTTTTTTTTTTAACTAGTAATGGCAGTGATCAGCGATTTTTAGCAGGGCTGCGACATTGCGGAGGACAGATCGGACACTTTTGACACTTTTTTTTTGGACCGTTGACATTTATACAGCGATCAGAGCTAAAAATAGCCACTGATTACTGTATAAATGTCACTGGCAGGGAAGGGGTTAACACTGAGGGGGGCGATCAAGGGGGGTTAAGTGTTCCCTGGGAGGTGTTTCTACCTGTATGGGGGCTGGGCTGACTGGAGGAGGAGAGAGATCGCTGTTCCTGATCACTAGGAACAGCAGATCTCTCTCTACTTCCCTAACAGAATGGGCATCTGTTTACATTGGCAGATCCCCGTTCTGGCTCTATAATCATGGGCCATCATTGGTGGCTGGTGGACATTGTGGCCGCCGGTCACACGCATTGGCTCTGGTGTCGCGTGTGCGCGCGCCCCCTATACCCCCTTTAAAGCGGCTGTGTCTGGTCACCTTGAGGCGAGGTGACAGATGCACACGGTAGGGATCAGGAATGCACCGCAAGGTTGTGGACCCTATGGCTGACTGCTGCAGACGGGAGACAGGTCCCACTGGGGTTAGAGCGTAAGATTTCCTGGGGCGCGGAGTTTAAGAGCCAGCAGGTGTTCACCAGAGCCTCTAGCGGTGAGGATGGACTTGGCTGCAACTGGCTCCAGGTCGCGACCCCCAGGGTCCCCCAGCTCACACCAACAGTAGGCAACAGGAGGATAGGGATAGTGAGGGACAAAGCCAAGGTCGGGGACACAAGCAGACAGGAATAGTCAGGGACACGCCAAAAGGTCAGGATCACAGGCAAACAGGGATAGTCAAGGACACGCTAAAGTCGGTAACGGAAAACAACAGAAGAGCACACGGCAGGTAACAGGAAGCTAACACATAAAGGTTGATCAGCCGGGTTGGCCTGCAGTGCACAGGTTAATATAGAGCTGTGTGTTTGTGTCCATGTGCGTTGGAGGGATTTTATATTATATCAACCAGCTGCTGCACCTGCAGGGTTCCAATGAAAGTGGCGGGGTCTGTATCCCTTTTAGACGTGATTTCCCCTTTTTGGGAGTTTCTCACTAAATATGACCGTTTTGTTGCAGGGGATGCCCAAAATCTGAGTTGCACCTTAGTGTAGCCTTCTGGCATCAGTGAGCCAATCACACAAGCAGGAAATGACATATCGCTGGGTGTTCTCTACTACCTCCAGGTGGCCATATTGGATTTTTACAGAAAATGACAGCGGCTTGAAAAGGAAAGGCCATTCTTTAATAACATTCAATCACAATATGACTTGTGTAGCAATTGTATAAGCTATATATTTTTTATTTGCTTTTTTTTTCCCCAAAAAAAGTTGTTACCCTTTTGATGTGTTTTGTGTTTGTGGCAGTAGGGGAGCATTAAAAAAGAAAAGAAAAACATCAACTTGTCCTCTGCAGTAATACCTTTTTTTGCCCACTAGATGTCACCAGTCCTCTGGGTTAAAGTGGTTGTACACTTCAATCTTTGACTTGCACCTATAATAAGGCTTACTGGTGGGTAGTGTAAATATCTCCTAAACATTGCAACGTTTAGGAGATATTTTATATGTATATATATATACTGTATATATGCAGCCGCCATCGGCGCATGCGCTCTGAACAACTGGCTACCCGGCCATTCCTTCAGATTCCTATTTTGTAAACAGTGGCTGCCCCTTCCCACGCGAATGCACGGGAGTGACATCATTGTGGTTCTGGCCAGTCACACACCTGGAGTTCGCGGACCGGGATCTCTTTCTGGTGGCACTGGGCAGTGTAGCGTTCCCCCTAGTGTCCCTGGGCAGTGTGGTTCTCTTTCTGGTGGTGCTGGGCAGTCTGGGGCTCTGTCTGATGGTGCTGGGCAATGTGGTTCTCTTTCTGGTGGCACTGGGCAGTGTGGTTCTCTTTCTGGTAGCCCTGGGCAGCGTGGTTCACTTTCTGGTGGTGCTGGGCAGCTTGGTTCCCTTTCTGGTGGCACTGGGCAGTGTGGTTCTCTTTCTGGTAGCCCTGGGCAGCGTGGTTCACTTTCTGGTGGCGCTGGGCAGCTTGGTTCCCTTTCTGGTGGCACTGGGCAGTGTGGTTCTCTTTCTGGTAGCACTGGGCAGCGTGGTTCTCTTTCTGGTGGCACTGGGCAGCGTGGTTCTCTTTCTGGTGGCGCTGGGCAATGTGGTTCTCTTTCTGGTGGCACTGGGCAGCGTGGTTCTCTTTCTGGTAGCACTGGGCAGCGTGGTTCTCTTTCTGGTAGCACTGGGCATCGTGGTTCTCTTTCTGGTAGCGCTGGGCAGCGTGGTTCTCTTTCTGGTGGCACTGGGCAGTGTGGTTCTCTTTCTGGTGGCACTGGGCAGCGTGGTTCTCTTTCTGGTAGCACTGGGCAGCGTGGTTCTCTTTCTGGTAGCACTGGGCAGCGTGGTTCTCTTTCTGGTGGCGCTGGGCAATGTGGTTCTCTTTCTGGTAGCACTGGGCAGCGTGGTTCTCTTTCTGGTAGCACTGGGCAGCGTGGTTCTCTTTCTGGTAGCACTGGGCAGCGTGGTTCTCTTTCTGGTAGCGCTGGGCAGCGTGGTTCTTTTTCTGGTAGCACTGGGCAGCGTGGTTCTCTTTCTGGTAGCACTGGGCAGCGTGGTTCTCTTTCTGGTGGCACTGGGCAGTGTGGTTCTCTTTCTGGTGGCACTGGACAGTGTGGCAGACTCTCTCTTCTCCCAGGCTGCTGAACGAGAAAGCGGGGGGGGGGCAAACGGGGGAAACATTCTGAAAGCCCACCCCGCAGCTCACCTCTCCCTGTCACATCGCCGCTACTACGAGTGCTCTGGTGTCACCACTTTACTTATGGGGAGGGGGGGCTCGACAGCACCCACTACATTTGCTTCCTTGTTGGTGTCACCCCTCTGGAGGGTGTCACCCGGGTGCGGTCTGCCTCCCCTGAACCCCCCATAGTGACGCCACTGTGTTCAGGAAGGAGGAGATTTCTCCTGCAGCCTGTGTCCTCATGCTGTTATGGGAGGCTTTGCATCCAATCAATCAAATTGTGACATCCCACCCACTGTGAGGAGGGAGGGAGGGACTGGGCTGTCATTTAAGATCTGTATACACACCCACATGTGTGATGTCAATATCATGTGACCTGAAATGCTCAGCTCAACAGGGAACTGTTTTCTACAGCAATAGAGACTACAGTGAGTATAACAAGCATGCTATTCTGCATATCCAACCATCATCCAGCAATGTGTAGAACAATCTCAGGCAAGTGGAAGGCCCATAGTTCAGTACATTTAAATCACTTCTTTCAAATATGTATAATCTACTTACCGGGGTGGAAGTAACTTGAGTATGAAATACAAACAACAATGCCGGACCACACCGGCGTGATGACGTCACTGCGCTGACACGTTTTGTTCCACATTACTTCCTCGGAGAGTCTACCGTAGCCAATGGGACAGAGTCACTTAGGGCTCAGAAGCACACACATAGACCAGGCAGTATGATTGGTTAGAGCATATTGTAAAATCGGAGCTCCAGCCTCAGAGCTAAAGCAGCCATGACTAATTTAGCACCCCAGGCATTGGAACACTTTGAAATAGGAATTAGGATATGTACAGGTTGCACCTCTCTACAACCTAAAAAACAAAACAAATGGAAGATATTTCAGCTTACTAGTCCCTAGATGTGTAGCTGCATTATAATTTTTTTTTTTCCTGGGCTTTTATTTTGTATTACCAGGTCACCCACTTTCTGCCCTAAGGTGCCAACGCTCAATGCTTTGTATCACTTGAGGAGCATTTTCTTTTTTTCTTTTTTTTTACTTGGCCATCCTCTTCTTTATAACATGGGGAACATACACCCACACTCACCGACCACTTTATTAGTATGCTGGATGGATCCATCCTGCCTTGTATCACTGGTTCAGGCTGGTGGTGTAATGGTATGGGGGGATATTTTCTTGGCACACTTTGGTCCCCTTAGTACCAGTTGAGCATGGTTTAAACACCACGGCCTACCTAAGTATTGTTGCTGATCCATGGTTTGATGGTTATCCATGGTCGAAGGTTATTCATGGTTTTTGGTTATTCGTGGTTTGATGGTTATCCGTAGTTTGATGGTTATCCATGGTTTTTGGTTATTCATGGTTTGATGGTTATCCATGGTTTTTGGTTATTCATGGTTTGATGGTTATCCATGGTTTTTGGTTATTCATGGTTTGATGGTTATCCATGGTTTTTGGTTATTCATGCTTTGATGGTTATCCATGGTTTTTGGTTATTCATAGTTTGATGGTTATCCATGTTTGATGGTTATCCATGTTTGATGGTTATCCATGGTTTTTGGTTATTCATGGTTTGATGGTTATCCATGGTTTTTGGTTATTCATGCTTTGATGGTTATCCATGGTTTTTGGTTATTCATGCTTTGATGGTTATCCATGGTTTTTGGTTATTCATGCTTTGATGGTTATCCATGGTTTTTGGTTATTCATGCTTTGATGGTTATCCATGGTTTTTGGTTATTCATGCTTTGATGGTTATCCATGGTTTTTGGTTATTCATGGTTTGATGGTTATCCATGGTTTTTGGTTATTCATGCTTTGATGGTTATCCATGGTTTTTGGTTATTCATAGTTTGATGGTTATCCATGTTTGATGGTTATCCATGGTTTTTGGTTATTCATGGTTTGATGGTTATCCATGGTTTTTGGTTATTCATGCTTTGATGGTTATCCATGGTTTTTGGTTATTCATGCTTTGATGGTTATCCATGGTTTTTGGTTATTCATGCTTTGATGGTTATCCATGGTTTTTGGTTATTCATGCTTTGATGGTTATCCATGGTTTTTGGTTATTCATGCTTTGATGGTTATCCATGGTTTTTGGTTATTCATGGTTTGATGGTTATCCATGGTTTTTGGTTATTCATGCTTTGATGGTTATCCATGGTTTTTGGTTATTCATAGTTTGATGGTTATCCATGTTTGATGGTTATCCATGGTTTTTGGTTATTCATGGTTTGATGGTTATCCATGGTTTTTGGTTATTCATGCTTTGATGGTTATCCATGGTTTTTGGTTATTCATGCTTTGATGGTTATCCATGGTTTTTGGTTATTCATGCTTTGATGGTTATCCATGTTTGATGGTTTTTGGTTATTCATGGTTTGATGGTTATCCATGGCTTTTGGTTATTCATGGTTTGATGGTTATCCATGGTTTTTGGTTATTCATGGATTAATGGTCATCCATGGTTTGATGGTCACCCATGGTTTGATGGTTATCCATGGTTGATGGTCTACCATGGTTATCCATCATGTATACCAGACTGAAAGGAAGCAAATCTGAAAGTCTCCTTGTTTTCCATACAGCACAGATTTGCTTTAAGTTGCAGAAGGTCCCGACTATTATGAAGCTATGAATCACAGAATTGCTGAAATGGTTCTTTACATAAGACTTGTCTCAAGCAGCGAATGACTCAGATTGTCATCTGAGCGAGTGTTTACTCAGATGTCTTATAAGCTGTTATAAGCTGTTGATGGTTATCCATGGTTTTTGGTTATTCATGGTTTGATGGCTATCCATGGTTTTTGGTTATTCATGGTTTGATGGTTATCCATGGTTTTTGGTTATTCATGGTTTGATGGTTATCCATGGTTTTTGGTTATTCATGGTTTGATGGTTATCCATGGTTTGATGGTCATCCATGGATTTTGGTTATTCATGGTGTGATGGTCATCCATGGTTTGATGGTGATCCATGGTTTGATGGTTATCCATGGTTGATGGTTATCCATGGTTGATGGTCTACCATGGTTATCCATCATGTATACCAGACTGAAAGGAAGCAAATATGAAAGGCTCCTTGTTTTCCATACAGCACAGGTTTGCTTTAAGTTGCTGACGGTCCCGACTATTATGAAGCAATGAATCACAGAATTGCTGAAATGGTTCTTTACATAAGACTTGTCTCAAGCAGCGAATGACTCAGATTGTCATCTGAGCGAGTGTTTTCTCAGATGTCTTCTAAGCTGTTATAAGCTGTTGATGGTTATCCATGGTTTGATGGTTATCCATGGTTTTTGGTTATTCATGGTTTGATGGCTATCCATGGTTTGATGGTTATCCATGGTTTGATGGTCATCCATGGATTTTGGTTATTCATGGTGTGATGGTTATCCATGGTCGATGGTCATCCATGGTTTGATGGTCATCCATGGTTTGATGGTCATCCATGGTTTGATGGTTATCCATCATGTATACCAGACTGAAAGGAAGCAAATATGAAAGGCTCCTTGTTTTCCATACACCACAGGTTTGCTTTAAGTTGCAGAAGGTCCCGACTATTATGAAGCAATGAATCACGTAATTGCTGAAATGGTTCTTTACATAAGACTTGTCTCAAGCAGCGAATGACTCAGATTGTCATCTGAGCGAGTGTTTACTCAGATGTCTTATAAACTGTTATAAGCTGCTGATGGTTATCCATGGTTTGATGGTTATCCATGGTTTTTGGTTATTCATGGTTTGATGGTTATCCATGGTCGATGGTCATCCATGGTTTGATGGTCATCCATGGTTTGATGGTTATCCATGGTTGATGGTCTACCATAGTTATCCATCATGTATACCAGACTGAAAGGAAGCAGCGAATGACTCAGATTGTCATCTGAGCGAGTGTTTACTCAGATGTCTTATAAGCTGTTATAAGCTGCTGATGATTATCCTTGGTTTGATGGTTATCAATGGTTTGATGATTATCCATGGTCGATGGTCATCCATGGTTTGATGGTCATCCATGGTTTGATGGTCATCCATGGTTTGATGGTTATCCATGGTCGATGGTTATCAATGGTCGATGGTCATCCATTGTTAGATGGTCATCCATGGTTTGATGGTCATCCATGGTTTGATGGTCATCCATGGTTTGATGGTTATCCATGGTTGATGGTCTACCATGGTTATCCATCATGTATACCAGACTGAAAGGAAGCAGCGAATGACTCAGATTGTCATCTGAGCGAGTGTTTACTCAGATGTCTTATAAGCTGTTATAAGCTGCTGATGATTATCCGTGGTTTGATGGTTATCAATGGTTTGATGATTATCCATGGTCGATGGTCATCCATGGTTTGATGGTCATCCATGGTTTGATGGTCATCCATGGTTTGATGGTTATCCATGGTCGATGGTTATCAATGGTCGATGGTCATCCATTGTTAGATGGTCATCCATGGTTTGATGGTCATCCATGGTTTGATGGTCATCCATGGTTTGATGGTCATCCATGGTTTGATGGTCATCCATGGTTTGATGGTTATCCATGGTTGATGGTCTACCATGGTTATCCATCATGTATACCAGACTGAAAGGAAGCAAATATGAAAGGCTCCTTGTTTTCCATACAGTACAGGTTTGCTTTAAGTTGCTGAAGGTCCCGACTATTATGAAGCAATGAATCATAGAATTACTGAAATGGTTCTTTACATAAGACTTGTCTCAAGCAGCGAATGACTCAGATTGTCATCTGAGCGAGTGTTTACTCAGATGTCTTATAAGCTGTTACTCATTGTTTTATAAAACTGAGAACTGATATTGACCTGAGACGACAGTGACGTGTCATAGAAAGTCTTGGCTGCCGCGCGGTTTCACTGCGGAAACATTAATTGTATTATATCCTGGACAAATAGAGTCTTAAGGACAGACGGGGAGGATACAAACACCATGATAACGCACGCCCGGTCCAATGGTAGACTGTGTGTACTGTACTGCCACCTTTATTGTTTTATCAGAACTCCGGAGAGTTTGGGCAAGCAGCCCATGGAAGCCCAAAAACACCCAACATTTTTCAGGAATATCTGCGATAGCTTCAACTTCTGAAATAATGGATTCCAGGGAATAAAATAAATAATATTTATCACCAAAGTTACCTATTTTCTTGAACATATTAAAATAATTTTTAAAACCCTCCATCCAAAATGGGGGAAAAAAAATAGGTTTGCCTATAGTTCTACTGCAATAAATTTACAGAGTTGAGCTAATAAATAAAAAAAAGAAGAAAATGTCCACAAGTAATGTGATATTATCCTTGGTGTATACCTCCACCATCCACCACCTTGATCTGTGCGTCAATACCACCACCAAAGGCTGAAAAGCTTGCTTACCAGCTCGCATGGACCTCACCACTACAGGAGGTCACTAGCGCTTGTGGCTGTATAACCCCCCCCCCAGGACCTTTAGAAAATCCAGAGACAACCCTGGACGACGTCAACGTATGATGAAACGCATAGGGCGGAGCGTCGCACTGACGTCACCGATACCCGTTGTGGAGCATTTTATGTGTTGGGGAACTCCTGTGATAAATCCTGTCGGGAAGAGTGGTGCACCAATGGTGGGAGGTCTCTACAAAAAACCCGTCCTTCTGGGACGTCAGTGCGTCGCTCCACCCTACACGTTTTGTCATACATTGACGTCGCCTCTGGATTCGCTAAAGGCCCTGGGGGGGGGGGGGGGGGGTATACAGCCACAAGTGCTAGTGACCTCCTGTAGTGGTGAGGTCCATGCGAGCTGATAAGCAAGCTTTTCAGCCTTTGGTGGTGGTATTGATGCACAGATCACGAGTCAAGGTGGTGGATGGTGGAGATATACACCAAGGATAATATAACATTACTTGTGGACATTTTCTTCTTTTTTTTAATATTAATTAGCAGTAGCACAACTCTGTAAAGTTATACAATTTGAACTGTGCACAGGAGAGTTGCTGCTCGTTATTTGTTTATGAGTTTGTGTACTATCGCAGTTTTTTCACTATTTTTTCTTTAATAACATGAATTCAATATTAAGTAGTCTTCATAGGGTTGTCCAATGGTAGTAATTATTGTCCAAGGGTAGTAATTACTGTTAATTAGTAATAATTCAACAACCTTATCTTGCATTCCTAATGTAGTTTTTTTTTTTTTCAATAATTATTTAAGAAAAAATGTAATGCAACTAGATTAAAATGAGCAATTAATAACATTAATTCAATTTTAATTGTAAGTAGTCTTCATAATGTTGGTATAAGGTTGTCCAAGCATAGTAATTATTGTGTAATTCAACAACCTTCTCTTGCATTCCTAATGTCGCTTTTTTTTGCCCAATAATATTTAAAAAAAATAAGTAATGCAAGTAAATTAAAATGAGCAATAAATAAAATTAATTCAATTTTAATTTTAAGTAGTCTTCATAATGTTGGTAGAATATTTATCA
Organism: Lithobates pipiens; assembly: GCF_037356315.1. Taxonomy (NCBI): domain Eukaryota; kingdom Metazoa; phylum Chordata; class Amphibia; order Anura; family Ranidae; genus Lithobates; species Lithobates pipiens. Next base: position 221,002,474 of record NW_027507789.1, read on the forward strand.
TGTAATTCAACAACCTTCCTTTGCACTCCTATAGGAGTCTTTTTTATTTTTTTTTTTTTTTTTACTTATTTAAAAATATATATATATTTTTTTTATTAATTCAACCAGAATAAAATTAGCAAATAAAGAATAACTAAAGGCAAAACTTTTTTTTTTTTCCCGCCCAGTTTTTGGATAGAGTGGAGCCCCCTGTCAGTTTTATTTCAGGCTCCCTATTTGTCCTGTTTACCATTATAATTGAAAGTGAAAGTAATAGAAAATCCTACATTTTGGGTTGTCCCCAGAAAAGTAATAGAGGAGAAATCTTGTAATGGGGACACTAGTTCTGGTGACCTGGGGGGGGGGGGGGGGCGCCCAAGGAATTCCCTTAATTTGCAGAGATTTTCGCTCACTTCCTGCTTGGCTATAGGACAGGTAGTGAAGGAAATCTCAGTGATGGGACACACAGATGGAAAAAAATAAAATAAAATTACAGGAGTAATAACCTAATCTAAAATTGGAAGAAAAAAAAAAAAAGATTTGCTTGTAGTTCTACTTTAATAACATGAATTCAATATTAAGTAGTCTGCATAGGGTTGTCCAAGAGTAATAATTATTGTGTAAATAACAACCTTGCCTTGCATTCCTATGTAGGTTTTTTTTTCCCCCAGTCATATT